>NC_083338.1:17425211-17725211 GCF_019175385.1 Lycium barbarum
GGAAGTGCATATCACCAATTGGATGGTTCGAAGTCGGAGGGACAAAACTAATAGGTCCAGAACTAATTCAACAAGCGGTGGAAAAGATCAAGCTTATCCAAGACCGATTGTTCACAACTCAAAGTCTCCAAAAGTCGTATGCGGACAATCGCCGAAGGAACTTGGAATTCAAAGTTAATGATTGGGTATTTCTAAAAGTGTCACCGATGAAAGGTGTAATGAGATTCAGCAAGAAGGGCCTGCTTATTCCCCGAAATATTGGACCTTACAAGATTATACGCAAAGTGGGACAAGTAGCTTATGAATTAGACTTACCTCTAGAAGTTGAATCAGTTCATCTAGTTTTTCACGTATCAATGCATCGTAAATGTGTGGGAGATCCCTCTAGAATCGTACTTGTAGATGATGTTCAAATAACTAAGAAGTTGTCTTATGAAGAAATACCTATTGCCATATTAGATAGGCAAGTGCGGAGACTCAGAACTAAAGATGTAGCCTCAGTTAAGGTTCTGTGGAAGAATAACAATAGAGAAGAAATGACTTGGTAGGCAGAAGAAGATATGAAGTCCTAATATTCGCAATTGTTTCCACCCCCAGAAGAGGCTCAAGATGAGACACCATTGTCTCTAGGTATATGAAGCTTTCTTTTACTATTTTGGGTCGTGTGTGGCCATGTTTCTTATTATTGATGTTGTAGCCCTGTGTGGTGGTGTTATTTTGGGTTGCTGTGATAGGATGGTAGAGCCATATTACAAGGTAAACTCTGGAATTTTTTTTGTAGAATTCCCGATGACTTAACATTCGAGGACGAATATTCTTAAGGGAGGGAGAATGTTACACCTCGGACATTTTCGCGATTGTCATGCGGTGATTAGGCTAATGCAAGCTAACGTGTATATGAAGTCCCTACAAGTAAGAAGGGATATATAATAATTCTAATTAAGATTCCAAAGACATTTGAGACAAGGGAAGAAAGTTCGTTAACGGAAAAGTGAAGTATAAGTTGTGTTTGGGGAAAGGTCCTGTAAGTATCGAGTTAACAATTGTTTAGTAAGGTCTTGAGGATGAGCTATAAGGTTCCTTAGATGGTCAGTGAGGTATTACAAAAGTGCTCAGAAGGTTCCATAAGGATTGGAGATTAAGCGAATCAACGAGAATAATTTCAAAAATTGTGAGTTATACGACCACTTATACGGTCCACATAACTTTATAAGGTCCATATAAGGGTCCGTATAATATTCCAGAGGAAGTTCAGTCCCTGGTGGTATTATACGACCACTTATACGGACCTGTATAAGTGTCCGTATAATATGGACGGGTCACTTTTTCCAGATTTTTCTTCTTTTATATATATATATGACCCAAGTTCATATTTTTCATTTCCCACGTTCTCCATACCTCTTGAAAGATCTAGAAAGTTCCACACACCATATTAACACAAATTCAAGGGAAATCAAAGATTACACATCAAGAGCCAAAAGAATCAAGTGTAGAGAAAATTACTAGGGTTTATGGAAGTCAAGAATTCCTTTGGAATTAAAGTTGGGGTTTTCTTCAAGGGAAGTATTTGTATCCAAAGCTTATTCCTACATCATCAAAGGTGAGTTTTGTATTCATTTCATGTTATTAAGAATATTGAGTGGTTGAATGACTTGCATTGGGGAAAGAAGTAGGATATGAAGCTCAAATGGGAAATAGTGAATAGTACATGACATGAATCATAGTTCTTGCTATGACATGAGGATAATCTTGTTATGAATGATATTAAAGATGTTGAAGAAGCAGTATATGTGAATGAATATGACGTTGTGTTGTAATTATGGTTATGGATACCTTTGAAAGGGAATTGTGAGAATTGAATAATGCTTAACTTGAAGAGGTTTATTAATTATGATATTTTGGGAGTTGTTTATTATATGGAGGAAGTTGTTGAAACAAAGGACATGCTACCCAATTTTTGTTAGATCTTAGTCGCTTTAGTTGAGACCTAAGTATGTTCCCGATTGTCTAATTTTAGTACAAATTCTCTTGAATGTAGAATCGCGAGCTTGGAAGGAAACCGTTTAGTCGATAAAGTTGAAGAGACGTAAAGGTATGTAAGGATCGTCTCTTTTCCTGCATAAGGCATGATTCTTATATTCTACTTCCATATCTTTCATAACCTTCTTACATTACAAAAGCTGAAAGTTCATTATTCTTAAGAGTTCCTTATGAACTAGAGATGAGATATGTTCTATGATAATGATGATAAAGATGATGTTATTTCTAGAAATCCCGAAGCTTACAGGATGATGTTATTATGAGATTGATGATCCTATTTTACAATATAATTGATGTTATTTCTTATTATGGGCTCACCTCACGATATTAGTTCCTTTAAGGTGAGGCATAGCAATGATGATGATCATTCCATAATGTAATTGGATGTTACCGACCTTATGTCACTCCGATAGAGTTATAGCTTTTACTTGAGCTCTCATGCATGCTTGATGTCGTGTATATGATGATGATCCACCGTGCCTAGTTGGCCGGGAAGACACCACTACGATGAGCATAGTGGGCAGCTATGGTTACACCGTGGCTATATGGTTGGGCAGACACCACTAGTGGGCGGCATGAGATGAGTACCCCGAACGCGGGCCGATGATGATCACACCGTACCTATATGGTCGGGCAGCTTATATATATATGTTTGCATGATATGATGTTATTTAATTTAAGAGCTAGCATGCATGATTCTGCCTTAAGAGGCAATTAGTACAAGTTATCCCTTTGGTTTATGTTCTCTCATTTCTTTACTATGTTCGATATGCATGCCTTACATACTCAGTATATTGTTCATACTGACGTCCTTTTCTTTTATGGACGCTGTGTTCATGGCCACAGATAGATAGGGAGACGGACCAAATTCCTAGGAGCTTATTCAGCAGATATACAGGAGCACTCTACTACTCCCGAGTTTCCATTTCTTAGTATATTCTTTTGTGTACATATTGGGGCATGGAGGGGTCCTGTCCCATCCTGATGATTTCAGTATTCCAGTTAGAGGCTTATATACACTTATGTATGGGTTGTAGATGCTATGTGATCTCTTCATTGTATATTTTGTACATCATTTTTGTAGCCTCGTGGGCCTATGCATACATGTATATACATGTATATAAATATATATATATATATGTACATATATGTATATATGTAGATATATATACATATATATCTATATATATACACATATATATATTGTCCCATCCTGATGATTTCAGTATTCCAGTTAGAGGCTTATAGACACTTATGTATGGGTTGTAGATGCTATGTGATCTCTTCATTGTATATTTTGTACATCATTTTTGTAGCCTCGTGGGCCTATGCATACATGTATATATATATATATATATAATAGCATTTCATGATAAGTTTTATGTTGAGAATGATGTATGTCCAGGTTGAGTAGGTTAGATAGCATGATGAGTGGTGCTCGGTAGCCAGCTCCGGGTACCCATCATGGCCCATTAGTTGGGTGACATATAGGTGCTAAGGGAGAGTCACAGGAGCAACCTCGTACCTGCAGAAAATATTCACAGGCGTAGACCAGCCCTGGCTAGACCAACTGGCACCTGCGGGCTAACTTGAGCAAAATCGGTCCTGCAAGTGCGACCAAAAGCTCGTTGGTGTGGCTCCACCAGATACTAGCTGAGTCAGTTCAACCTCAAGCTTCCGAATATCAAATCCACCCCCGAAATTCATTCGGAACCCTACGGACACAAACCAAATATACAAATCCATCATAAAACACGCTATGAGGCTGTCTTTACTCGAGGTTGACCGTGGTCAACTCCAAAATATCCAAAACCTATAAATCCAACCAATGACCCAAATCACACCCGAGGGCCTCGGGACCCAAACCAAAAGCGCAACTAATTCACAAATGATGTTCCGAACCTAATAGTATCGAAGAAACTATAAAAATGATAAGAATACTTCTGATGTTGACTTTGATCAACTCTTTTCACTTCTTCAACTTAGAAATCTCTAAAATCCTCAAAACCAACTGAACCCTGCTCGATTGCCTCGAGAACTGCATCACCTATCCCCGCAAGTCATAAATATAGAAAATAGACTATGGGAAGGGTATTTTGGTTAAAACAGGGTAAGAAGCCTAAAATCACTGAACGGGTCGTTACACATTCTTATGACTCTTATTTGCCTATGTTGATTTCATGATATATCCATATGATTTGATGAAAAGACTGAACCTTGTTCCTGTATTTGATGTTATGTGAATTTGTCATTAATTAGAGTCAAATGGACTTTAAAGAAAAAGGGAAGTTAAGAAGGAAGATTTAAACTTGTAAACCCCATTTAATGGTGTAAAGAGGTGGTAATGTGATTTAAATATCTATTCTTCATTTTGTGTGGTCCGTCAACTCTTATATTGTCTATGCGTGTTTCTTATTTGTTGTCCTATGATGCTTACGGGTACTACTGTTGTACTAATTCTATACTTGCTGCACTTTTGTGCAAATACAGATCTGAGTTCCAGCTCGAGACTTTGTGGCTAATCGTGAGGCTGTGATTTGAGATTTTCAAGGTTAGCTACATAGTCGCTCGTGGCCTCTAGAATTATCTCTTCCCTATTTTACTGTTTGTACTTGATTTCTATAGACAGTTATTCATCCCACGAGGCATGTATTCAGACTTTTATTAGTGCCCTTGTACAACATAGATCAAATTTTGGGGATACTGTTGTCCTTCTAGTATTTATATAATTAAGACTTAAAGATAATCTTATTATTATATTTTTCCTTCTCTTACTTGAAAATATTATCTAAGCAATTGGGGATAGTTCGCCTACCGATGGGAAAGTGTTAGTGCCCATGACCGCCATTTGGGTCATGACAGGATCAAGTTTAGCATCGCTCGAAGATGTCTAGAAAGGGAAAGTTCATTCGTGAGCTATGAGACTTCAAATCTAAGGAAAGTTGAGACTTACTAGACTCTTTATGAAGTATTTGTGTTGGTTAATCTAATTAAGGAGCGTAATGGGTAATTGGTGGTCCCGTACTTGTGAGGTGACGAGCACTTGTGCGGGTACCGGTATATTGTTATGGTTAATTAATGGAAAATGGAATAATATTTTGAAGGGGATGAATGTTGAGCCTAAGGGCATTAGTGGTAGTGTTAAATCTAACTTTTGGTATGTTTCTTTATTATGTAGGCTTATGATAGCCAAATTTGATTAATACTTGTAATTATTGATTGATTGTGCATTCATCACTCCATCTCGTCTAAATCATGAAAAAGGAACTATATTTGGTATTGAATCGATATTATTCATTTGCATGTTGTACGCATATCCATTTCATACATTTATGATTTTGTTGGCATATGATTGATGAGACACAAGGAATGGCCTGTAGAGGCCGGATTTGAATATGGTACATGGTTGGAGTTTTGATGACATGATAGCCTATTGGATGGTACCCGATGCTAATCTAGAGGATCTGGAATTCCGAGTGAGTATATGGACTTCATGAGTCTCCCATGGGTCACGTGAAACCTACTGCTAGTGTGTGTATACTGGTGCATATTGTCCATTGCATTACATTTCATACCATACTTATTTGGTTGTGTTGTCTTTGTGTGACTCTTATACAAATAATTAGAAAGAACCAAGCTTTATGACTTGATAGAAATGTGGACTTTCTAATCTTAATTACCTAAGTCTTTATAAACTATACAAACTTCTTACTAACAAAGTGTGGAGGTGAGTATTGCAAGGACCAACCCTCGTCATCGCATCACTTTAGGGTTGGTTGATGATGCTGCTGAGTACACGTTTGATATGATTTCAAATAGCCCTTATGGTGCAAATTTCTCAAGGACTTACATCCAAGGCATGTGGATACTAATAAGAACATTTGACCCTCTTGTGGACCCACATAAGAGAGCATATGACGTTTGGATGATAGCTTGGGAGAAGATTGGAGAGGAAACCATAAGAAAGGAGGCTACTACACAAAGTGGCTAGGAGCGCAAAGAGGGCTAGAAGTGAAATTCATGGCTAAAGGTTGCAACTCATGGTTAGGAATACAATTCAAGGCTAAGGGTGAAAATTGAGGCTATAATTGCAATTATTGGCGTGTGGAGTATTGAAGGCCTCATGTGGGGTTAATTTCGCAAAGTGTCACTTTAGGGAATTTGTTGTAATAGGTCTTGTATAAATAGATGCCTTAGTCATTCATTTTAGACTAACCTTGAATTACAATGAAAATATCCTATGAGTGATAGTTTGTTAAGATTAGTTATTATAGCTTTAGCTGTGTTAATCCTTTGTTGGAATTGCAAACCTATGTCTATTGATTTCAATTGGAGTTGCACCTTTGTGGATTCAAGTTGTCTCTCCTTTTATTGAATTCAAATAGTAGCAGTTCATTAATAGGATTCAATTAGGAGGGTTTAGATTGCACATACCTAGATTTTCCTATAATTCCTTTATGAATTGGGTCTTATACTATCTCTAATCTTCTCATCTCAATTTCTCTTTTGTTTTCTTCAATTTCCGCCATTTTAGTTTAGTTCTACAATTTCCTCAGTTAGGATTCTATCATTTGATTTCAGAGCTTAGGCTAAAGGATTGTCCCTACAATTCTTAATCTTGGGTTCATAGTTTGAAAATCCCAAAAAAATATCAAAATGTCAAAAATTAAAAAATTCCAAAAAATTGTTGTTTTGATTTGATTTGAGTGTTTTTCATGTTATATTTGAGTTCCTTGGTATCAAAACTAGATAGGGTTCAAATTTGAAGGTATTTGGACAACAATTGGGTCTTGGTGATTGAGAGTGAAATTGACTTAAATAGATATTGGGCTTTGTTCTCCTACCCAAGAGGAGCTTAGATCCAAAAGTCGGAAGAAAAAATGAGTTGGAATTGAGGTACTTGGAATTTTTAATATTCTTCATGTTGTTGAGCACCTTCATAAATTCATCTTGAGGAAGAAGACCAAAAAAAGAAGGTTTGATCTAAAATTTTCCAAGTACAAGTGAAAAAGTTGTTAAAATAGCCAAAAAAAAAAGGGTAATTACTAGGATGTGTGGACCCAAGGAAGTCAACAAGGTCAGAAAATTTGACCCAAGATCCTAGAAATTTGAGTACAAGACGTCATCAACGAAGTAATTGTACAGTCCATTATACGGACCGTATAAAAATCCACTGTCCGTCAAATTGCTCCATCAAAATGTAGCCAAGAAAATAGTATATTGTTTCTATTAGACGATTCTTGTATACGCACCGTGAAATATTTCACGTCCCATCAAATTGAAGACCAAAAACCCCGCTACTGTTTCCATTATATGTCAACTTTCTACGGTCCGCATAATTTTATATGGGGAGTCAAATTACCTCCTTGTCCACCGTATAATTGAAAGTCAAATTCTTGCTTATTGTTCCCATTATAAGTTTCCATTCTACGAACCATAAAAAATTATACGAACCGTACAATATCCCTTCCCCAATCGTATAATCACCTGAGTACAAGGTAAGTTTTTTATTGATTGAATCATTTCCGGTCACTTTCATATCATCTATTTGATCTTCTAAGCTAGTTAGCAACTATAATTGTTCTTACTACTTGCTAATTAGTTCTTGTGTCCTTAACTTCTTTCATGCCAATTCCTTCAAGCCTTTATTCCTTTAAATTTGTTGGAAGTTCATAGGCTCAAGTCCGTTAGCTTTATCAAGTTGTCCGTCTTTCAATTGACAAGAATTCATTCTTCCACGAAGCTAGAAACTGAGTGACTTGATTGGATAGGTGGTTGCTATTCCAACTTTGGAGATAACACTAGGTTGTGTGGTAAGGAGCGAGAGTTCAATATGACCTTTACTACTAACATTGTTTGCTAGTTTTTACAGGTTATAATGTCTAATCAAGGAGATCGTACCCAAGAAATGGAGGAACCATCATACATGGCGAGTTCATTGAAATGATCATTAGTCAATTGAAGACATTAACCGCGAATGAGGGAGGGTTGACGAAAAGGATAGAATGTTTGGAGATGAAGGTGGTGCCAGTTGAGACCTCAAGTAGAGTTGGCACTCCCCGTTCTCAAGTTGAAGGAGATTTGGGTAAGAACATGAAAACTACCCTGAATCCCACACCCGGGAAAGCACACCCATTATACTATCCCCCTACTACCTCTTCACCTACCCAAAAAGCTCCACTACACCAACCATACACTTTCTGAAACACCAATCAACAAACCTATCCCCAAGTGTGTTACACCTTGAAAATTTTTGCATCGTTTGCATTGTAAGTAAACTAACGTAAACTGGAGAGGTCATCAAACCCTTATAAGGTTAAGGAGGACTTCTAGCAAGTGATAAACAAAGGTCTAAAGGTTTCGGGATCAAGCGAATAGAAGAAATTAATTTTGTTAAAAATATGGGAAAACTTGGCAGAATTTTGGACAGGATTTTTGGTCCAACTTGAGAGATGCATATCTCCTAGAATATGAGAAGTTATGGAAAACATAATCTATGTAAATTCAAGTTCAACAAGCCTTCTTTCCAATACAACTGACAGTTTGAAGTGTGTCTCGTACTTTTTGGCCGCACTTCACCCAAATTTTCTAGAAAGTTAGATTTTGACCTTCCCAAGTACGGCCCGCACTTTGAAGTACCACCCGCACTTTTTGCCCGTACTATGTCTGAAAATTCCAGAAGTTTATGTCGGTGGACTTGGCCTATAAATTGATTTCCATGACCTTGGGTCATCATTTTTCACCAAAAACAGATCCTAATAGACCCTCTAAGCTCTTCCAATCACTTCTAATCATCTTAAACCTTTTCAAGAGAGGATCAAACACCAAACCCTTAACTAATTCCTAGAAAGTGATTGTTCTTGGCTCTACTTGGAGTTGTGGGGAGCTTGGTCTTGAAACAAGTTGTGTGAATTGAAATTCTTCAAATATAAGGTATGTTCTTCATCTTATCTCTTATTTTGAGTTGATTTGAAGGTTTAGCAAGTTTTAAAAAGTGAAAATAGTTATGAAGGAAAGTCATAAAGGGTTGTGTTGTAGTTGTTGAGTCCATGGACTATTTGAGCATGATGTGGTTGTACTATTGAGCTAATTTGCATGCATATGGATAGTATTTAATGTTGCTGGTGTGTTAATGAGATTATACTCCTTGATTGGGGAGAAAGGAAGTGTATATTGTTATTGTGTATTGGTATACTTTGGGCTGTTTGGTGTATATTCTTTTTATGGGCAGTGATAGGAGTATTTAAGGACTTTTGTATGCTTGTTGTTGTTATTGTGGGTTGTTGTGTATGTTGAGGTGATTAAAGAGTAAGGGGAGGTATGTTAAGGTTGTCCCTTTCTTTCTTATGGCATGATCTTATTGATTCAAATCCACACAAATATTATTCATAATGTCCCTATTCCTAGAAATACTAAAAGCTCATGGTTCTTAATGTTCTTATGATACTGCTGACATTTGTCTCATGATTATTGTTCTTTATCATATGATTATTGATTTTATTTATTGGTGTTGATCTTATATTATGGTTATTGTTCCTTCAAGGAGAGACATAATGATAATGATAGTTCTATAATGATAATCGGAGGTTTAACGACCTTACGTCACTCTAATAGATTTATAGCTTTTATTTGGGCTCTCATGCATGCTTTATATATATGTATATATTTTCTCACACCGAGCGACGGTATAGTTGGCCTGGTACGGCATCTATTGTGCATACCACTGCAGTTGGGTACGAATAACACCGAGCCTATAATGGTTGGGTATGGATAACACCGAGCCTATATGGCCAGGTAAGGTATTATATCTATATGTATGTACAAAAATGTTTTTTTGAAAAGCGAAGCATGCATGACTTCCGCCTTAAGAGGCATTCAGATGTACAGGCTATCTCTCTTATCTCATGTTACTTTCCATATCTTTTTATTATTTTATTATTCATGCCTTACATACTTAGTACATTATTCGAACTAACGTCCTTTCGTTTACGGATGCTGCGTTCATGCCCGCAGGTGGACAGGGAGACAGTTCAGACTCTTAGGCTGCCATCTCAGCAGTTGTACAGGGGCACTCCACTTATTCCGGAGTTGCAGTCTAGTTGGTATGGTTCCTTGTGTACAGATGGGTATGGCGGGGTCCTGTCTCATCCTTATTATGTTATGTATTCCATGTAGAGGCTCACAGACAGATGTGTACAGTTAGATGTCTTTTAACCTCCTCGGTCTATATTTTGTTACATCTTTTAAAAGTCTTGTCGGCTTACATATGGGCAGACTTGATGATGTACGTTTATATATGTATCTCTTAGGGCATATGTCCCTCCCATCTTATGATATCTATGAGTTAGTCTTATGGCCTACTCAGATATGATTATGAGATGTACGTTTTGAGGTACTCGGTAGGTTAGCTCCGGGTGCCCTTCACGGCCCTCCGGTTGGATCATCACAAAAGTGGTATTGGAACAGTTTGTCCTATGGTTGTTTACGAGCCGTGTCTAGCAGAGTCTTGTTTATGGGGTGTAAAGCGCGTCACACTTATAAACAAGAGGCTGCAAGGCATTTGAGATGGTTACCCTTCTTTGTATCCTAGATCGTGCTATAAAGCTGAGTCATAGGGCATAACTCTTTAACCCTGACCTCCGTTGTTTTACAGTTGATGACAACTCCTTTAGAAAGGATTACGGGACATTCAACGATTGTAATAATGATAGGGGGAGAATTAAATTACACTTTGGTGGAGGACCCAAGTGAGGATGTACCCTTCATTGAGATGGACCCATCCGAGATCATGTCCTCTATGGAAAGACCCGTCGGAGGTTCAGGATGAATCAGTGCTACAGATATCATCGACTTTGATAAGAGTAGAGGAGCCAAAAAAGCTCCGATGTTTCCAGTTTCACTTTTGACAAAAGTTGGGCAAGGAAGGGAAAGGCAAATGCTATGAGTTAATCCCCAAGCTTCGGATTATGGTAGATCGGTGGAGAGTACAGGGCTTTCTGAGAAACTGAGGAGTTTGCAGCCTGAGGACCCTATTAACCAAGACTTAATAGTATCTTCAGAGCAAGTTTCAAATGAAGGTGGTGGCCAGCCAGACAGGTTAGTATAGTTGGTACACTTGTAGAAGTTCTGGGTGGCGGTGAACAATCGATAGATAGAGAAAATAGGGAGAAGAATTTTTCTCCCATGTTAGAGTGATTCATGCCAAATTAGAGCTCTAGAGTAGGGCCATGGGAAGTCCTACATCAGTCAGAATTTCAGGACCAGAGCAATCAATGATGGAAGGTATATTTGTCGCTTTGGTAAGGTGTTAAAATTAAGCAAGTATGATTTTGAAATGACTTATTTTATGCAGCGACAATAAGTTATAAAACCCCATTGATTATGTTGGGGAAAGGGGTAATATTAAAGAGGAATCTAGAGCGGAATTTGTGGTCAGATGATGGGTTAAAATGGTGACTATAATGATAGAACAGTGGAAAAAGATATGTTGTGGTAATAAGGTAATGGTGTAATAAAACAGGAAAGGCAAATGTAGGGAACATAGTTTGATGGAGAGATTATATCTACACAATTACGAATGATAGGTATCAAGAGGAATACGTAAAATATGAATGACTTGTGAGTAAGAGGAGATAGTATAGTATGAGGGGATGAGTGATGACGTTAGGTACAATTAGTGTTGTATTAATGTTTAAGCACCCTTGAGGGAGGTATCGATATATTATATGTAATTCTGTTAAGGTAACTTTTGAAGCATTACGGAGGGGACTTAAAAAGAAGAGGAATTTGATGGAATTTTCAGTTGGACAATAGAAAACGACTCTTTTTATACTGTGAGGGGATTAGCAACCTTAGAAGTAATTTATTAATGATATATCGGTATGATTAGATGGGAGATGCATTTTCTCCTTAAGGTAAGAAGTGGAAAGGATAGGTATATATTTAAATATGACAATTTAGTGTAAATATATGAATGATTTACGAGTAGAAAGAGGTAAAGCAAGAATTACGAAAACAGAAAAGAGTATCAGCTATAAAGATGATGATGCTTAAGGTCTAAATGGGTAGGATACGGAATGCAAGATTTGCCAAGAATAGTTAATGTTTTAGATGTTAAATAATTATGATTGGTTAAAAGAGATAAAAGAATGATGCACGTTACTAAATGATCCACCTTTTTGGTGGTTTTCATTAATAAATAAATTGAGCTAGATATTGACGAGGGCCTTCTTATCGCATAGAGTATATTGGCAAGGATGTTATACAGAGGTACGAGTATAAGGATATATGAAACATGAGTTGTTTTGCAAGAATGTATAAGACAATGGTAGGACCAAGGTACGGAACATTTCCCTCCAGAAGTTTTAATATTGAGCTAGTAATACAAGGCTAAATAGCCAATGAAGGAAGCAAGAGATATTCTGGAAGAATTAACTGTATGATGGGAAAACAATGGTTTTGAGGTTTCCAATTCAATATAAGATATGCCCTTCATAGATGGGACAAACTTGTAGTCCGAAAAAGACCTGTCAAAAGAACGAACGTTTATGTAACGAAGAAAAAGGGCAATATTAACAATCAGGGAAGATTTTTAAGAAAAGAATCTTGTGCTAGATACCATTACAATGATCAAATGGGAGAGCGAGTAATAGGAGAAAAATGATTTCTAGAAGGGTTGTAATGAAAATTTTGAAGATCTCCTTGATGGAAGATTAGGCCATCCAAGGCCAGTACGTCTATGAGAATATATGATCCGCTATATGTATGTGCAACTGACCAAATAGACTCAGATGACGAACATTTAGGGCTAAGATTAGTCACGGAAATATTTAGGAGTATGTACCAGCAGGGAAAAGGCGAGCTAAATGCGATGTCATATATAGAGTAGTGGGTTAACACCTTAAAGGGGGAAGACGAGACGACAAGTATGAGATCAAAAGTATGCCTTGATAGAAGATGGAAAGATAATAATAAAGGAATTGGAAATCACCTCAAAGGGATATTACACTAGCAGGCCGATAAGGTGTAAGGACGATTTGGCGATTAACATAAAGAGTCAGTCATATGTGTGACTAAATAAGGATTGGGAGATAGTACTCTAAGGAGGGAATTACTCAAAGTTTTAAGATAAGGGTGTAATAGGAGGGTAAGTAATGAAGAAGTAAAGAAGGATTGAGTAAAATGGCACTCGAGGTAAATAATGGACTAAGATGAGAAGTTAAGTGAAATAATAACTGCAAGCTAGTCGTGTGGATACAAAGTTCAAACATCGCATACCGGTTGGGTAACCATTGTACATGGAAAGCTTTAAAGGCAAAAGCATTTGAGTTAGAATCTAGCAATGTCTTTATTAAGGGAAAAAGGCGGAGCTGACAATACAAGAGGGCTAAAATGGAAATAAACTATTTGAAGGCACGCGAGTACTTGACGGTAACAGCCTATGATGAAAAATAATAATAAATGAGCATGATTATATGGAAGAGAAATCTTATGATGATATGAGAATTCTAGGCATAGAATATTCAGGATGTAAAAGAATGAAAGTCGTGTTGTAAAATGGAATAAGATGGACATAACTGAGGAACTAAAGGTTAGAGGCAGTAATGAAGAGGATAATGAGGAGCAAGTTCATGTAAGACAGCTTCATGACATTAAGATGAACTAGGATGGACCTATCACCGAAATGGATACGTTAATTCTGAAAGGCAATAGAATGGTATAGAATTATATACCACAGAGATGATATAAGTATACGAGAAGCTTGCCAAGATCTCTAAAAAGCTTCAACTGGTGAAGTGTAGCATAGCCGAGAATAGTAATATCAAGATATAGTTTTTGTGTCGAGAAAACCTAAGTAAAGACACAGTATCCTAGATATGGTACATCTTTAAAAAACCAAAGCTTGAAAGGGTATTCAGGGAAGGAGTATTTCAGTAAGGTGAATTTCTAAAATATCAGGACTAACTATATGATAAATGTAGCAAAGTTATATGATTTATTCAGAAGTAACAAAGGTGTATTGTGACCTTAAGGGACTGATATAAAGGAAATATTACAGAGTTCGAGATTCATTAATAAATAAACAGAAGTCTGAAAGACCAATTTAACAAATAGATATGTCGTTAAGAAATAAAGGGATGATTAGCATGTATTTTATAATTGTAATGAATTGTGTAAGCTATGTATGGAATTGTCCAGTTACCTAGCATCTCTGTTTATCCAGTTAAGATGCCTAATTCTCTACTAGAGCCTGAAGATCAGTACATTCAAAGAGACCTGAAGACTATAGGTTACCCCAGTGTTGACATCCACCTTGAGGTAAGTGGGAAGGTAAAGCACGCTTTTTAGATGTCTCAGGATATATTATGAACATGTATGCTAGACCTTTAAGGAAGTTGGGATGACCAGTTAGTATGGCTTGAATTTGCATATCCAGATGTCCTGTATAAAGCTCTGTAAGAATAGGAGAGTATTAGATTTTTAGAGGTTTGGAATTTCATTTTGACGAGACTTATGGGATGTAATAAGGTGGATAAGTTTAACCTTGGATATCTTAGACTTAACAATATGATAGCTGAAGGGTCCATGAGATGTACCCTTAGATTCGAGAATCTGCATATCCAGTCTTTTACACGTCTATGCCCCGTAAATGTATTAAGAAATCCCTCACAGTTGTACCAATTGATGATAGTTCGATTATAGAATAGTTATCGTACGAGGAAGTTCCTACTACCCTCTCAGATCACCAAGTTCTAGGGCTGTGGATTGAGAATAAAAAATGTAATCTTGGTAAAATACTATGAAGGAATGTAAATGTAGAGGAAATAACTTAAGAAGCTGAGAAAGATAAGAGATTCAGATATATGTGCTTGCTTTTATAAAGGAGATTTAGATATCCACATTTGATTCCATTACCAAAAGGGATTTGGACTAGGACATCATAGCCTTCAGGTATGTATATGTTGCTAGTTACTGTCATTAGTGGTATGGGTTCATTATTGTTATTGTTTGTTATGGCCCTATGTGCCGTTGTATATTTTGGGTTGCTGTGTCACAGGTTGGTAGTGATACAATTGCAGGGGAAGCTCTGCCAAAGTTTCTATAAGATCTCTGAGAGTTTAACATTCGAGGACGAATGTTTCTAGGGGTAAGGATGTTACACCTAGAACATTTTTGCGTTGTTTGCGTTGTAAGTAAACTAACGTAAATCATGGAGTTCATGGAACCCTTAAAATGTTAAGGAGGACTTCTATCAAGTGATAAACAAAGGTCTAAAGTTTTCGGAATCAAGTGAATCGAAGAAATTAAGTTTGTCAAAAATTTGAGCAAACTTGGTAGAATTTTGAACAGAATTTTTGGTCCAACTTGAGAGAGGCATATTTCCTAGAATATGAGAAGTTATGGAATCTATAAACTATGTAAATTCAAGTTTAATGAGTCTTCTTTCCAATGCAATTGGCAGATCTCGATTCTGAGCAGTACGAGATAGAAGTACGGTCCATTCTTTGGAGTGCATCCCGCTCTTTTTAGCCGCACTTCACCCAAAATTTTCCAGAAAGTTGGATTTTATACTGTACTTTGAAGTACGACCTGTACTTTTTGCCTGTACTTTGTCCGAAAATCCAGAAAGTTTAAGTCGTTGAACTTGGCCTATAAATTGATTTCCACGACCTTGGGTCATCATATTTCACCAAAAATAGATCCTAATAGACCCCCAAAGCTCTCCCAATCACTTCTAATCATCTCTAATCATCTTAAACCTTTTCAGGAGAGGATCAAACACCAAACCCTTAACTAATTCCTAGAAAGTGATTGTTCTTGGCTCTACTTCGGGTTGCAGGGAGCTTGGTCTTGAAAAAAGTTGTGTGAATTGAAATTCTTCAAATTATAAGATATGTTCTTCATCTTATCTCTTATGTTGAGTTGATTTGAAGGTTTAGCAAGTTTTAAAAAGTGAAAATAGTTATGGGGAAAGTCATAAAGTTTTGTGTTGTAGTTGTTGATTTTATGGACTATTTGAGCATGTTATGGTTGTATTGTTGAGCTAATTTTCATGCATATGGGTAGTAGTTAATGTTGTTGGTGTGTTGATGATATTATACTCCTTGATTGGGAAGAAAGGAAGTAAATATTGTTATTGTATATTGGTATACTTTAGGTTGTTTGGTGTATATTCTTTGTATGGGTAGTGAAAGAAGTATTTAAGGAATTTTATAAGCTTGTTGTTGTTATTGTGGGTTGTTGTATATGTTGAGGTGATTGAAGAGTAAGGGGAAATGATGCCCGTTTTACTTTAGAATCAAGTTTTCGTTGATATATGGGATATACTAGCGCCATCTAAGTTTATCTATGTATTCCTTATTATAGGATTGGCCTGCTAGTTGTAAGTAGCTCGATTGTTGGATTGCTTGGAAGACTTGAGGTGTGTTAAGGTTGTCCCTTTCTTTCTTATGGCATGATCTTATTGATTCAAATCTACACAAATGTTATCCATAATGTCCCTATTCCTAGAAATACTAAAAGCTCATGATTCTTGATGTTCTTATGATATTGTTGACACTTGTCTCATGGTTATTGTTCTTTATCATATGATTATTGATTTTATTGATTGATGTTGATCTCATATTATGGTTATTGTTCCTTCAAGGTGATACATGATGATGATGATAGTTCCATAATGATAATCGGAGGTTTAACGACCTTACGTCACTCCGATAGATTTATAGCTTTTATTTGGGCTCTCATGCATGCTTTATATATATATATATATATATATATATATATATATATATATATGTATACATTTTCTCACACTGAGCCGCGCTATAGTCGGCCGGATATGGCACCGATTATGCACACCACTGCAGTTAGGTACGTATAACACCGAGCCTATCATGGCCGGGTACGGATAACACCGAGCCTATATGGCCGAGTACTGTATATTATATATATGTATGTAGAAAAATGTTTTTTTAAAGCTAAGAATGCATGACTTCCGCCTTAAGAGGCATGCAGATGTATAGGTTCACTCTTATCTCATGTTACTTTTGAGATGCCCAAATTACACCTTTAATATTAGGAGTAAGCTGTTGTTGTCAAATATAGAACCCAATAAGGATGGGGTCGAATCCCACAGAGAATACAATGAATAAATATACTTGCTAAGTGTAATGCTCAACTATTAGTCTATATTTCAAGGGAGAGGGGAATATAATAGTAATTGGTTTGATGTTTGTTCATTAATGACTAAGAGTTGTTGTTATAAGATGTATACTATTGGTAGAAGGGACTAAGGTTGCGGTTCCAATGGAAAGTAATGCGAGTGGGTATCAATTCAACCTCTTTAAATGTCTAGATGCGATTAACAATGGGTTACGTAATATCATTACTAAGCTTTCTCAAGCCTTAGAATGTGGAGAATGTAAACACCTATTATGCTACAAGTTAGCTTTCCTATCTTTAGCTCAAGCTATTAGATGGGTTTAATGACCCAAATCCTTGCTATCTAACTCTTTTCCTTTCACTTTCTTTCTCAAGCAAATTAAAAGTACTTAGGCACAAATAATGTTTGCAACCATCAAGAGACATTAAAGCACGAAGAGTTGATAGAATGCATCATTAACATATAAATGAGGTATAAATATGAAACCCAATCACATAACTAACACATTTGGTCTCACAACCTTAGCTAATGGGTTTAACTATTCATTTCCATTAAGTAAAAGACAAAGGTAAATAATGTAGTCATAATGCTTACAAAGTTTTATTGAAGAAGACAACAAAATAAAGAGGAAGATTCCCCTTTAAAGCTCTAACAACCAATAATAAACGTTTCCTCCACAAAAAGACAATAAAAAGTGCAGAATGTCTATTTCAGAACCCTAGGAGAGTATTTATATCCACTAAAAACATGCATAAACTTTAGATAAAAATAACCCTGCAGATGCAACATGCGTCTCGCATGTTGCGTAGCAAGACAAACATGCGAGACGCGAAGCAAGCTCAGCAGCCGCATGTTATGCTCTTGACATTAAGCTTCCCAGATTTCGGACAAGGTTTGCGTTAACATAGTTGTCTTGCAAGTTTAACATATGAGTCACATGTTGATCTCGGAAATTGCCCAACCTTTCATTCTGTATTCTTCAGTGGCCTGTCATGATGTGTGGTTGACTTGTGCCTTCGCATGTCTTACATGCGGTTCGCATGTTGAGCTCACATTTTAGCAACCTTTCATCTCTTCTTTAGTGGCCTGTCATGCTATGCGGTGGACTTGTGGATCCACAGACATGACATGCAGTTCGCATGTTCTGCAAGGTGTGTCCTTGGCCTATTTTGCTTCATTTTGCTCTGTTACGCTTTTCGAATATCTTTTCCTACAAAATGACAAAAACATACTAAAAGTAAAACCAAAAGTGCTTGAAGAGTCACAAAAGCCTAAGGAATAAACATCGAATGTGCCGTAATTTCACGGCTTATTAATAGCCCCAACTTAAAATTTTGCTTGTCCTCAAGCAACTAAGACACAACCAAAACACATGACAGGTTTTCAAGTATTTCAAAGATAACACTGGCTACGATGGTGATAGTGATCAGTTACAAGCACGCATTCAAGATATGATTACCCCCTCATTCTTCTTTTTGCAAAACAGTGCACATTCTCTCAAAAGTTGAGCATTAACCAAACGCTTCACTCGGTGACATAGTGTTATTCGCTTTAAGGAAATGGCCTCGAATGCTAAGTCAAGAAGCAATTCTTTCATCAAGGTTAGTAATCCACATGCCCTCACAAAGGACCAAAGAATGCCCCAAAACACACATATTCACAACAAGGAATGGGACAATAGACGAAAGAGAAGAGAACAACTCACACTCCAAGAATATGTACAAGTACACAAAGACAATGCCATAAGCTTGCCCTTTAAGTATTCCCCACTAATGTAAACACACCTCATTCAAAATCAATTAGGACTTGCAGGTAGTAATGAAGGCTCAAGGTCAAGGTAGGATTGATTTTGGATAAGAGTGACTTGAGACCTCCCTAAGCAATACCAAAATGCTTCCTTCACAAAATTTGCTTATTTTTTCTGTCTTTTCATGCCACCCATAAGTCATAACCATTATTTACAAAAAAGACAACTATTATTTACAAATAAACATGCTGATTTAATTAAAGCTCTTTTTTTTTAGCCTTCTCACCGCTTAATCACTTCCACTTCACCAATTTCCCACCGCCACCCCCAACTTAGGCATTTTGGCCAACGTTTGCTTTTCCGAATCACTTAGGGAGATTTGGTGTCAAATGACGAGTCAATGTGAACAAAAGGGTAGGGATTGTGATATGGTTGTTACCGAAAGAAAAGGAGCTAAGATTCAAAGGTTGCCTAGGGAAGAACATGCAATGGGTAGGCAATTTAAGGTTTAGTGGCAATCCAAGGAAAGCTTAATATCCTCTTTCAAACAAGGTGTAGTTTAGGATTTCGCCTTCAGACACTTTCCGGGCAAGTTCTAGATCACAATTATGTATAAGACTAGAATGATAAAACCTCACACACATGGCACATGGATTACTACACTATTTTCTAATTACTTCTCAACCGGGCCTTTGCGGCAAAGAGATAATTGTCAGCAAATAATATTTCACCAAGCGAATCATGTAAGCTATGCCATTATCCTTTAAATACTTATGCACAATAAAAACACAAACTTTTTTTAGGGGTATATTATCACCCCAAATGAACATATATATGTTATAAAACTGATCAAACCATCACTATACAAGTCAAGTTGCTTTGTTTTGCAATACCCAAAACAAAGGCTATACAATCCTGATTTTCAAAACCCCGTAATGACAAAAGCATGAGCTACCCCACCCCCAACAAAAATATATGCAATGTCCCCATATTCATCTGTAGACACGTGATATTTGACCCTCCCGGGACGTTTTCACTGTCTTATTGACTAATTTTCCTTTTTAGTCTAGACTTTGACATTTTTATCTTTTATTTATTTTTTTTAGTAGGTTTTTATTAGAGAATTTGAAAACCGCAAAAAGTGTCTCATTTTTGGAATATAAGTTTATTTTAATTTGCAACAAAAGAAAGAAAATTTACCAAAATTGATGTTTTATCTATTTTAGTTAATTTCTAAGTTAAAGATTGTAATAAACGAGTATCGAGTAACTAATTATTTTTAATCTTGATTTTTAAATTAGGAGTTGTAGTTTTATCACTTAAAAATCAAAAATAGAACCAATAGTGTATTGCCCATTGGCTAAATATCACTCTTCCACACAAAAAGCACATTTCATTTCGAGAAAGAATATTTCATTCTTTCTTCCCAAATATTTTTTTTTACACATGGGCATTTTGGAAAAAAGGAAAATAATGAGCACACTAAAAAACCTACACTTAGACACACTATAAATAGCTAAAGATAGAAACCTAATGGACCCTAGGGCCTATCATCATCAAGAATCAGCTACCAGTTACCGAAAATGGAAACCATTAAAGAACCATACTATCATCCTAAAAACCTCTACACATAAAAACAATCAGCCGCAATTCCTAAATCCCACTACCTATACACATCATCGAATTCAGCCGTAACACAATACCTAGACACTAGACACACACAATCATCCTAGACCTTACACTAAAAAACACTACACAATAAGAGACTACACACAAAACACCGCCATAGGCACCATGAAGCTCATTAATAGACCACCGTAGGCTCAGTCTCAAAGCTTTGGTTGTCCTCGAGTTCGAAACAGTCCAGTCGAGTATCGCGAGTTAGCTCCTTCGAGGTTTTCGATCCATGCGTTTTGTGTTTCTGCTGACCGAAGGATCATTGTTGTTTTATGAAGTCTGTTTTGGAGTTTCCACATTTATGCAAAAGGTCCATTTTTACTCTGTTCATTCTCTGATTTTACAGCTCTTGTTTCTTATTTAATGTGAATTATATTTACGTGTTTTTTATGTTGGTCTTTATTCTAGAAGGAGAAGTTACCTTTGCTTGGTCACTATAAATTCATGATAAGTTACGCTTTACAAAAGGTCACTATAAATTCATGATAAGTTACCTTTACAAAAGGTCACTATAAATTCATGATAAGTTACGCTTATGTATAATTTGCCGCTCTTGTTAAGAAGTAGAATTCTAATTTACTGCTAGGTGAGAGTGAGTCTTGAGAAAATTGCTTGGTATAATCGGATGTTTAATCTCTGTTTTATGATCGGTAAGAAAAACCATAAATTTTATTATCATGAATTTATAGTGACCTTTTGGGTTCCTTATTCGGTCAGTTAACTGTTTCCCTAGATGTTAGCACGTTTTGTATTTCTTTTGGTTCGTAGATCAACGTTATTAGTAGTTAAGCAGATAAGATAGTATAACTTCAAATTTATAATATAAATTGGCAAAATATTAAGTAGTATATGGGTTTAACATGAGTAAAAATGATATGATCCCTTTTCAATTAATTTGGACCGAAGACTTGCTGGACTTTAAGTTTAAAGAAATGGTTTTGTGTCATGTTTTTCTTTATTGTTATTTTAATTTTCATCTAATGATTCATGCCCATTCATTTATTCATATAATAACGCATACTCTGCTCCGCAAAAATTATTTAATATTATATTGAACGTTTTGTATCATTTTATTGTCACATTTTGTTGAATATTGAGTGTTAGACAAAGTATAAGTGCGCTCAAAATATTAACCATGTGTTCGGTTACAAATCCTTGATCGATATTAAATAAATTAAAATCAAAGTAATGTGGGTCATCTCGCTCCTTGACCGTCTAATAATAATTGTGTTAACCATGTGGACAGACCCGTTCCTTGTTTAAATGCAGATAATTAAAAAAAACAAAAGTCATGTGGGCTATACCGCTCCTTGCCCATCTAAATAATAATTGTGTTAACCATGTGGACAGACCCGTTCCTTGGTTAAATGCATATAATTAAAGAAAAGTCATGTGGGTCATCCCGCTCCTTGATCCTCTAATAATAATTGTGTCGACCATGTGGACAGACCAGTTCCTTAGTTAAATGCATATAATTAAAGAAAAGTCATGTGGGTCATCCCGCTCCTTGACCCTCTAATAATAATTGTGTTGACCATGTGGACAGACGAGTTTCTTGGTTAAATGCATATAATTAACGAAAAGTCATGTGGGTCATTCCTCTCCTTGACACTCTAATAATATATGATTAACGGAAGGTCTTGCGTGCATACACGCCCCTATGTTTAAACAATTAAAACACTTTTATCCGAGAATTAATTATAACCGAGTATAAGTCGAGAAAAGCGACCGTGCTAGAAACACGGGACTTGAGGAATGCCTAAGACCTTCTTCCCAGTCAACAGAATTCCTTACCTTGTCTTTTATTTTCGCAGACCAAAAATAAAGAGTCATTTCCTTTTGATTAGGGATTCAATAATGTGACTTGGAACACCAAAACTTAATTTTAAGTGGTGACTCTACAAATAAAATAATCCCTTCTCAAAACTGTCACTTCAATTGGAAAACCCCTTTAATAATAAAAACCCGTGTCCTTCGGGGGCGAGAAAAGGGGTGTGACATCTCTAGCGACTCCGCTAGGGACAACCAGAATTCCAGGTTTGTATATTAACTTGTATTTGGTATTTTATTTCTTCGATATATTATGTTCGCTGGCCTAATGTGCTCTTTGCCGCTTATTTACTGCTTTGATATTTCGTGATTGTATATACAAATTACGATCTCAAACTAGAAAGTGTTTATCCTAGGAGAAAATAAAATTACAGTCTCAGACTAGGAAGTGTTTATTCTAGGAAAAAAATAAAATTACGGTCTCAGACTAGGAAGTGTTTATCCTAGGAGAAAAACAAATAATGGTCTCAGACTAGGAAGTGTTTATCCTAGGAGAAAAAGTAACTTGCGGTCTCAGACTAGGAAGTGTTTATCTTAGGAAAAATAAAAATACCGTTCTCAAACTAGGAAGTGTTTATCCTAAGAAAAAATAAAAATAACGATCTCAGACTAGGAAATATTTTACTAGGAGAAAAGAAATAAAGATTTCAGACTAGAAAGTATTTATTCTAGGAGAAAAAGAAATAATTATGCATGCATGAAATGGCGAAAAAATGAAGGTTTTACTGCATCTAATACACAAAATAAGGAGGTAAGGAGCTTCCTGGGATGCCTTAAGCGTCCGGACGAGCAGCATCAAAAAGAGGAGTCTAGACGGTAGGGATCGTCTCCAATGGTGGTGTGAGGTCAGGCGGCCCACTCAATGTCTGCAGAAGGGGGTTTGACGTACCAGTCCCACAGGACTGTGCAGGATCACCACCCTTGCCTAGGGTCTCAAGCTGCTCCTCTATCAACCTCTTCACCCCCACCATGGTGTCTATATTGTCACACCCCAACCTTGGTAAGGTGGTGACTGGCACTCGGTACCCTACAGGAATCGAGCGAACAAAACTGTAACTCACGTTTTTTGTATCTCGAAAGGCAACATAAGACCAAGTACCATAAACCATAGGGGCACAAGCCCAAGAGATAACATACTTACGTCTACAAACTAATCTCGAGTGCATATGCCGGTAAGGCTATCCATAATAATGTTACAACATAGTATAAATCGAGATGATTATAAGACATCTAACTGTGCATATCTGTCTACGAAACTCTACAGGAGTATATGAAATAAAGTGGCCAGAACAGGGCCACGCCATACCTATGCATTTATGCAGCCATGCTGACTCACAGGGCAACTCCGAAGCAAGTGGAGTGCCACGACTTAGCCTGCTGAGCTGGTATCCTGAAAGATACGTCAAGCTGTATCTCAAGACCTGCGAGCATGAAACGCAGCACCCCCGGCAAAGGGACGTCAGTACGAGCAATGTACTGAGTATGCAAAGCGGAAAGTGCAACAAAATAGCCATATACTAAAGATGAGAAGAATAAGAATCAGCCTGGTATTTCTGAACTACCGATGGAAATCTAACATATGTAGACATACCTCTTCATCTTCTTGTAGTCTTTACTAGGTCTGTATACCCTACCATCACCCTGGTTACCTTATCATCAAACGTTATCCGAAAATATGTTGCGGCGTGCAACCCGATCCATATATGATACATGTTTCTCTATACTCTCGCATGCTTAACTATATCTAGGTATAGTTTTGTGTCTCTATCTTACTAATCATCTTGTATTAACTGCCCGACTAATCAGTGGTAACTGCCCGACCGGCTGCAGCCCGGTGGTAATAACAGCCCGTCCGATTATCACCCGACGGTAGAGCGCAACTGCCCGACTGATCAACGGTAACTGCCTGACTGGCCGTAGCACGCTGGTAACTACCCTACTGGCTGCAGTCCAGTGGTAAATATATATATATATATATCCGCCGAACCGGCCGTAACTCAGTGGTAATAACAGCCCAACCAGCCGTAGAATGGTCGTAAATATGTAACTGCCCAACTGGTTGTAGGCCAGTAGTAAATACATAACTGCCCAACTGGTCGTAGGCCAGTGGTAAATACATAACTGCCCAACTGGTCGTAGGCCAGTGGTAAATACATACCTGCCTAACCGGACTTAGCCTGGTGGTAACATCTGCCCGACTGGTCGTAGACCAGTGGTAACTATAATCAACATCATGATCAAACCCTTACGAGTAACCTCTATGCACTTCTCATGGCCGCCACTTATTCGCTAATGTCCACATAATCACATAAGACTGGTAACACATCTCTGGGCCAGAACATATAGATACATGTGCTGCGGAACGTGCAGCTCGATCCAATCTCTCATATAGAATCCCATATATAATTCTAGTACTCATTCCTTATCTATTCACTTCTAAGCTCTTCTCGTGACCATCATTTACCCGTCAACGCTTATATTATCATATAAAACTCATAAGCATATTTCTAGGCCCTTAAGACTTCTTCCCGCTTATCTAAACATTAGCCAAATCCTGAGATACATCATAAGTCTCTCTTCTAGCATCAAATACCTCATTAGGGATCCTTCACTAGTACTCTATTCATGTCCCACAAAACATTCCTTAAGACACCTTCCTAAACTCGTTGGATTATTATTATTATGGAACTATCGCCATCGCTATATCTCACCTTGAAGGAACAAGTATCATAAGGTGAGATCAATCACAATGAATAATTTCAAAGGTCAGGAATAAGTTCAATAATATCATAAGGATCATGAGATTCATAGACTTCTAGCATTTGTGGAAGCAATGATATTATGGATATAATAAGGTTTATAATAAGGAATCATGCCTTTAGAAAGAAAGGGTTTAGCCTTACATACCTTTCGGTCTTCTTAGTCTACCAACGTTTATTCTCCCAAGCTCGTATGTCTACATATAAATCATTCATACTATCATTAGACTCATTGCCACACACTTGTCTCAAGCATTTAAATGAAACCCCTTTCTGAATCTGCCAAACTTCGGGCAGCATCTCTCCTGTTTATATGCCTAGCCCGAAATCATAATCCAGTAACCAAAAACAATAACAACAATACTAACATCAAGCACAATATTATCAATACCAATATATTCCATAAAATATCCCACAGGACATTTGTCCAATTTTTCCACCAACAAATCGACTATACAATTATTCAACAATTCTACTTCCGTAAGTAAACTTATATCTATATCAATAAGGAGAGATTCATACCTTATTCTCGCTAGTACCGCGATATCTCCAATATTTGCCTTGAATTCCAACTAAGATTCACCGCAATTCGATAGTATAATTGCAACTACACGTTGTCCAAATTTAAATCCAGAGATTATACTTAATTCGCATTAAAAGTTTGTGGAGGAAAGGTTGGGAGAACTCTCTAGAAAGTTTGGGAGATTTTGAGAGGTGTTTTTTTGGATGAAAAATGAGGGGTAAAACCTCTTTTATAAGGTCCCAAAGTTTGTTCGGCACTGTAGCAGTACTGTAGCAGCGCGACTACTGTAGCACGTCGGTTACTGTAGCATGTGTTTCTGCTCTGTCAGCCTAACTTGTAACATCCATAATTCTCTACTCTGATGTCGTATCGACGAGTGGTTTGTTGCGTTGGAAACTAGACTCGATGAACTTCATTTTAGGCTTTTTCTTTGCTTAAAACTTCTCATATACTAAAAGATATTCTTTCTCAAAATTGGACCAAAAATTGTCTTTCATATTTTCCATAAAATCCAAGGTCTCAATAGCTAATTTCTTCAACTCTATTTGGTCATGAGACTTCCCGGTACTCCTCATATATCACTTTATCCATAAGTATACCTAATAATTAAATCATTCCTTAAACCCGAAAGACGGCTCATTTTGATCATCATTCCACGTACTTGTACTTAAACTTAGCGAACGTTCATCTTGAAGTACGGGGTGTAATATTCTCCCCCCCCCCCCCTTTAAAAACATTCGTTCTCGAATGTTAAAATCTCAGGGATCTCATGAAAATTTCGGCAGAGCTTTCTTTGTAACTGCAATACTACCAACCTGTCTGGCGGTAAACCAACAGCACAATGCCGCACAGGGTTACAGCAATCAGTAATAACAACAGCCCCAAGATAGTAACTAGCAATATATACATACCTGAAGGCCATGACATCTCTGTCTGAACCTCATTTGGTAATGGAAACAAATGCAGCTATATGGACCTCGTATCTCTGTATACTATCCCGGCCAATACACTCTATACAATAAGGAAGCCCTCATCAATAGCTAGCTCATTGAGTGACACACATTGCTCCTTTACCTTTTCTAACCAATCATATCCCTTCTGAAGGAGTCATCGTCAACCTATAAAACAACAGAAGTCACGATTGAGGATTTACGCGCTATGACTCAGCTCTATAGCACAATTTAAGATACAAAGAAGGGTAACCATCCTGAATGCCCTGCAGTCTCCTGTTTATAAGTGTGGCGCGCTTCACACCTATAAACAAGACTCTACTGGACATGGCTTATAGACAAACCCTAGGACGAACTGCTCTGATACCAATTTGTCACACCCCAACCTTGGTAAGGCGTGACTGGCACTCGGCACCCTACGGGAACCGAGCGAACCAAACTGTAACTCACGTTTTCTATATCTCGAAAGGCAACATAAGACCAAGGTACTATAAACCATAGGGGCACAAGCCCAAGAGATAACATACTTACGTCTTCAAACTAATCTCGAGTGCATATGACGGTAAGGCTATCCATAATAATGATACAGGATAGTATAAGTTGTGATGATTATAAGACATCTAACTGTGCATATCTGTCTACGAGCCTCTACAAGAGTACATGACATAAAGTGGCTAGAACAGGGCCCCGCAATACCTATGCAAATGCATATGCAGCCATGCTGACTCACAGGGCAACTCCGAAGCAAATGGAGTGCCACGACTTAGCCTGCTGAGCTGGTATCCTTACCGAAATATCCGTTAAGCTGTATCTCAAGACTTGCGAGCATGAAACGCAGCGCACCCGGCAAAGGGATGTCAGTACGAGCAATGTGCCGAGTATGCAAGGCAGAAAGTGCAACAAAATAGCAATATACTAAAGATGAGAAGAATAAGAATCAACCTGTCATTTCTGAACTACCGATGGAAATCTAGCATATGTATACATACCTCTTCATCTTCTATCAATCTTTACTAGGTCTATATACCCAACCATGGCCCTGGTTACCTTATCATCAAACGTTATTCGAGCATGTGTTGCGGCGTGCAACCCGATCTATATATGATACATGTTTCTCTATACTCCCACATGCTTAACTATATCTAGGTATAGTGTTGTGTCTCTATCTTACTAATCATCCTGTATTAACTACCCAACTGATCAGTGGTAACTGCCCGACCGGCTGTAGCCCGGTGGTAATAACTGCCCGTCCGATTATCGCCCGATGGTAGAGCGCAACTGCACGACTGATCAGCAGTAACTGCCTGACCGGCCGTAGCACGCTGGTAACTGCCCGACTGGTTGTACTCTAATGGTAAATATATATATATCTGCCCAACCGGCCAGAGCTCGGTAGTAATAACTGCCCAACCAGCTATAGCATGGTGGCAAATACATAACTGCCCAACTGGTCGTAAGCCAGTGGTAAATACATACCTGCCTAACCGGACTTAGCCCTGTGGTAACATCTGCCCGACTGGTCGTAGACCAGTGGTAACTATAATCAACATCATGATCAAACCTCTACGAGTAACCTCTATGCCCCTTATGGCCGCCACCTATTAGCTAATGTCCACATAATCACATAAGATTGGTAACACATCTCTGGGCCAGAACATATAGATACATGTGCTGCAGAACGTGCAGCCCGATCCAATCTCTCATATTGAATCCCTTATATAATTCTAGTACTCATTCCTTATCTATTCACTTCTAAGCTATTCTCGTGACCATCATTTACCCGTCAACGCTTATATTGTCATATAAAACTCATAAGCATATTTCTAGGCCCTTAAGACTTCTTCCCGCTTATATAAACATTAGCCAAATCCTGAGATACATCATAAGTCTCTCTTCTAGTATCAAATACCTTATTAGGGATCCTTCACTAGTACTGTCACGACCCAACCGGAGGGCTATGATGGGCACCTGGTGCTAACCCACCCGGGCACTTCTTATCGTACATTCATATTCACATCTAGGTGAGCCACATGGCCTACGCATGATTTGTAAACATTAATAATACTAATCTCATTGGGCAATTACACATTTATATCATCATCAACAACTATGCTCATATCCATATACACAAACCGACGAGGCTACCAAAATCATATACAAAATATGAGCCGACAAGGCTAAAAGACATCTAACTATACACAACTGTCTACGAGCCTCTAAAGAGAGTGTGTAACATCATCTAGACGGGACAGGACCCCGCCATGCCTATATGTATATACACAAAAGAATAGTGCCAACAACTGCAGCTCCGGATCAAATGGAGCTCCTCTATGCAGTCCCTGAACAAATAAACTGTGGATCAAGTCTGCCTCCCTGTCCACCTGCGGGCATGACGCAACGTCCACAAATAAAAGGACGTCAGTACAAATAATGTACTGAGTATGTAAAGCATAATCAATAACATAAAGGAGGCATAGGAAATAACATAAGATAGAAAAGTCATGGAATGAAAGAGCCATGTATACCTCTAGCGACGTTCATCATATTTACTTACCCTCTTTCTAATGGGAAACTTCCATTTCATACATTTATACATTTAGAAGTATCATACCCGACCATGATAAGGTTCGGTGTTATACATACCTGGCCCTACCAAGGCTCAGTGTCATCCGTACCCAACTGCAGTGGTGTGCACGGATAGGTATTATACCCGACCATATATGCTCGGTGCTACATAATAGCCATACATACTTAGACACATATACATAAGAGTCCATAAGTATCATCACCATCATCATTTTCGTTACATCTTTCCTTAGAGGATTAACTATCATATAAAGGGGTAATAGCATCGTGAAAGTATCGAGAATCATGAGCTTTAGTAATTTTAGAGATAAAGTCATTTGGGAGACATTTTGGAAGCCATGAGAAGGTATATAGCAAAGGAATCATGCCTTAATGAAAGAAGGGTTAGCCTTACATACCTCTTTGTCTTCTTAACTACTTAACGTTCACCGTCGAAGCTTGGACAATCTACATTTAGAAGGATTCATACCATAGTTAAGCCTTAATGATACTCTTAAATTCAAACTAGAACAATTCATGATCTAACAAAAATTGGACAGCATTTCCCCTATTTCATCAACTTCCACCATATTACAAAACAACTCCCAAACAACCACAATAACATCCACAATATCATAATCAAGTAATCACATTCCATTAAGTCTTCAAGATTCATTCTCATGTTCAACTTATACTAACAACTTCACACCCATCCTTAGCACATTTTCATACAATTCTTCCTCATCACTATTATTACCTTCCATAACAATATTATACCCATATCATACTAAGAATCATGACTCAAGTTAGCTTACTACTCAGAAACATCATAAAAGCTACATTTAGACCTCATTTTCTACTTTCTTTTTCTACCCAAGTTATTCAACAAACAAGCATTCATGATAACATGAAATAAGCATGAAAACTAACCTTTTATATCATAATAATGAGCTTTGGAGTAGCTATCAACTTATATGAAAACCCTAGCTTCAATACCCTAGAATTTCTAGTAGTCGACTAACCTTAGCAAGACTTCTAACTGTTACATCTCGGAAAAATCCTCCGTTGTTGCACAAGTGCATGAACTAGTGAGGAGTACGAGTATACGATATGAATATGGGTACAGATATGGAATGGATACGGATTTGGATGTATATACGTAAGTACGCATTAGAAACGGAAAGATCCTATGTAAGGCAAGTAAGTGCCTGTGATGATGATAACAACGCCTCCCATCTTGTGCTATTTCTTATGTTGCTTATTATGCTTCTATATTGATATTGATCATGCTTTACATACTCAATACATCCTTCGTACTAACGTCCTTTTGTTTGTGGACGCTGCGTCATGCCCGCAGGTGCACAGGGAGACATGATCGATCCATAGCTATATTCTCAGAGACTACATAGCAGAGCTCTATTTCATTCGGAGCCATAGCTTTTGGGTACTTATTCTTTTGTGTATATAATTATGGGCATAGCGGGGTCCTGTCCCGCTTATGTGATATGTTATACTCTTTTTAAGGGCTCGTAGACATGTGAATATGGTTAGATGTGTCTGGCCTTTTCGGCCTATATTTTGTACATTATTTTGATAGCCTTGACGGCTCATGTACATTGACGTGGTATAGATGCCAACCATGATATGAAAGCATTGTCGTCCAATGGGACTAGCATGAATGGTGATTAGAAATGTATGTTTAATTATGTGGCTCACCTAAATGTAAGTAAAGTGTAAGCCAAGGGGTGCCCGGGTGGGCTAGCACCGGGCGCTCGTCGCGGCCCTCTAGACGGGTCGTGACAAAAGTGGTATCAGAGCAGTTCATTCCTAGGGTGTGTATACGAGCCGTGTCTAGTAGAGTCTTGGTTATGGGTGTGTTTCCGCCACACTTATAAACAAGAAGCTGCGGACATTTTGGGAATGATTGACCTTCTTTCTTCATGAGAATCGTGCGATAGAGCTATGATATAAGAAATTCTTGTCCCTTAATCGTGTGTTGTGTATTTCAGAAATGCCTGTAAAGAGAAAGGCTACAGCAGCCCAAAAGGGCAAGACGGTGGCAGAAAAGCGGGCTGAAAGAGCACCGCCACCGGTAGTAGAGGAAAGTGAGTCCCAGAGTGCGGCTCAATCTCAGTCCTCCCGTTCAGTCCCTATATTAGAGGAGCGTGAGGGAGCCTCAGCCCCAGCTCCTCCACCGTATGCTTCGGGCCAAGATGTAAAAGAAGCCATACACTTGCTTACCCAGTTGGTTGCTGCCCAGACTCAGCAGCAAAGTACAGGGCAGGGTGACAAGGCTGTTAGTGCAAGATCCCGTGATTTCATTACTTTGAACCCTCCGGAATTCTTTAGGTCAAAGCCAGAGGAGGACCCTCCGGACTTCATTGACGTTATGTTGAGGACGCTTCGACTAATACATGTTTCGGAAACCGAGTCGGTGGAGTTAGCGTCGTATAGATTGAGAGATGTCTCGATCCAATGGTATACGGTTTGGATGGATTCACGGGGAGCCAATGCACCTCCCCCGGTATGGCAAGAGTTTGTTGATGCTTTCCTCTAACATTATATGCCTCCAGAAGTTCGGCTAGCAAGGGCCGATAAATTCTTAAATTTGAGGCAAGGTAGCATGAGTGCTTTAGAGTATAGTCTTCGCTTTAATTCCTTGGCTAGGTATGCTTCGGCCATGGTAGAAAATATGGGTGACAGAGTACACCGATTTGTTAAAGGCCTAGGGCCACATTTGATGGATAGGTGCTTGACTGCGTCCCTTCAGGATAATATGGATATTGCACGCATTTAGGCTCATGCTCAAAACTTAGAAGAAAGTTTACAACAGCAAAGAAGTGAACGCGAGCAGGATAGGGGTCATAGCAAGAGGGCCAAATCTTCGGGTCCGATGAGTGAGTTAAGAGGTGGGCACAGACAGCAGATTTCCAGGCACTCAGGCTATTCTATGACTAGTGCACCTCCACGGTTTTCAGGCCAGAGATTCGACAGAACTACTCGTTCCGAACTGAGTCAGAGTTATTCAGGGTCTCAGTTTAGAGATGATTCGGGTCAGGCAAGGCCACCCGCACCACGATGTTCCCAGTGTGGGAAGTTGCATTGGGGTCGATGCCGATTGGGTTTAGATGTTTGCTATTCATGTGGTCGACCAGGCCATATCATGCGTGATTAACCCTCAATTCATGGTAGAGGTAGGACCCAGCCTTCAGGGTCGGTAGCCGGATCTTCAGCATCTGTACGCCCTATGGGGCCAGGTTCACATGCGCCAGTCGGCCATGGTAGAGGCAGAGGGAGAGTCTCCAGTTCTAGCGGTCCTCAGCACCGTATTTATGCTTTGGCTGGACGCTAAGATCTCGAGTTTTCCCCTGATGTGGTCACAGGTATATTGTCGATATTCTCTCATGATGTATATGCTTTGATTGATCCGGGCTCCACATTGTCATATGTTACTCCATATATTTCGGGTCGATTTAGAGTCAAGCCGGTGTCGATTAAACCTTTCGAGGTATCTACACCCGTTGGTGAATCGGTAATAGCTAGCCGAGTATATAGAAATTGTGTAATCGTTATTTGTGATCGTCGTACCATGATTGACTTGCATGAGTTATAAATTGTGGATTTTGATGTTATTATGGGCATGGATTGGTTGGCTTCTTGTTATGCCAATGTTGATTGTAGAATCAAAATGGTTCGTTTCCAATGAGACCTATTTGCTTGGCTAATGTAACATCAAAGGTCATCTCCAAGCTTATGAATAACAGATTGGCAAAATTCCTTCCAATGTGGATTTTCCCCAATCATTCAGAATAAATCAAAGGGAGAGCAATCACTACCAACATAATGTTAGACACAAGAACTGGCTCATAAAATGAGTAGATATAACTCTAGTATCATAAGATTGGACACGTCGAAAACATATGACAAAGTACGATGGAAGCTCTTATGCCAAATGATGAGGAGGATGGGACTCAATAAAAAATGAATAGACATGACATTCAAATTGGTCTCCAAGAAGAAGCTTTTTCCAATCATTCAGCGGTCTAAGACTAGGGGACCTTTATCTCCATCACTGTTTGTCCTAGCCTCTGAATTACTCTCTAAGTAATGCAGAGTCAAGACTACGCTATAACATGAGAAAAAAGGGGTTCCTGTATAACTCATCTTAGTTATGCTGATGACACTACTCTTTTTTCTTCCTCTGATCGGACTTCTATTCAGTATTCAACAATACCATAAGGATTATTCTATCACATCTGGACAGATGATTAACCATAGGATATCCCACTTCTTCATGCACCCGAAGACAAACAGATTGGTGACAGTTTTATCCAATAGTTCCTTTCCCTTTACATACTTGGAAGACCATATATACCTCATTTCAATGATCTCACTGCTAAGGTAAACAGAAAGTTTCAAGGATAGAAGGGTAAGGTTGTCTTTTGTAGGGAAAGCTATATTTATTAAAGCTGTCTTATACTCTATTTTCATGCACATTTACTCAGTGGTAAATCCCCCTATAACAGTTTTTCAACATATAGAGAACCAATGCTGTATTTTTCTTTTTTTGAGGCAATGATTTTTATAAGAAGACATTCCATTGGATTTGCTGGACTAATATGTGTTTTGATAAATAATAAGGAAGGTGCAGTCTCTAGATCCATATATAATATTTCCAACACCATCGCTGCTAAAGCTTGGTGAGATCTGAGAACAAAGGAAGTAGTGCTGCAGTACTACTCGTCCAGTAACTTCTGGTCAAAAAAATGACCATTCAAAAATTTGGAGGAGTCTAATGAACATCAAGGATATCACTGATCAATATCTAAGATGCAACATAGCAGAAAGAAAAATCTCTTTTGGGTGGGATGATTGGACAGTAGAGGGACCTACAGCTAAACTAGTACAAGATTAGGGAGTTTTAGCGAAAGAAGTGGTTACTGATTTTACCCAGGAAGGTACATACAATCTTGCTAGGCTTGGTCAAATCCTCCCAACTACCTTGGTCAACAATATTTCTCTTTTACAAATTCCTAATGGATATGTTAATGACGTGCCTATGTGGACCAAGACAGATTCTGATGCTTTCACCTGTAGATTTGTGTGGCTCATTATCAACTGTTTAAATATGGCACAACGATCTTCCTTTGAAAATGACCCTTTTTACTCAGATTATTGAAGAGGAGAATCCTAACTAATGAATAATGATATCACTTTTGTTGATCATATGGGGCCATCAACTAATTAATGCTGCGGAATACCAAAGTTGAAAATATTGAGCGCTTTTTTATTGAAAGTGATGGTGCTAGAGCTGCCTGGTCATTATCTGGCAGCTGGGGCATAAATGTGTTTACCGCGGATTCAGTAACAATTAAATTTGTAAGTGAGGTATAGGATATGTGGATGAATTTTAATCTATTTGGTTGATGCGAAGTATCAATGGATTTGTTTGTTGCAATATATACATGTATGTGCATTATTGTTATGAGAACGTGTATCGTGGTTGGTGATTTGTGCCAAATATATATATTGGGTAAATACGTTATATTGAATGAATAAGTAAGTTAAAGAAGAACACCACAAATCCGGACCAATGTCAGAGAGATAGAGAGAGAGCTTCAATATATTTGACTATTACAATGTTGAAATTTGAAAAAAGCTAACCCCAAAAAAGGGGGAGAATGTCCTCTATTTATAGGTATGCCTTATGGACCTTGAATACAATGCCAAGCCCTTATGAATAAAGAAACCCTAAAATAGATAAGGTAGGCCCGTACGGTCTGACACCCGTACGGTCGTCAGTGCAAATGACAGAACGGTTTCCTGACGCGTGGCAACATCGCAACCGGTTAACCGGACCAACGGACACGTTGATTTTGGATCGGCGTACCCGGACCAACGGACACGTTTTTCTTGTCTCGGGTCAACTGCATCCGGTACTAAACGTGTTAACCGACTTGAACTGGACCGGACCGGTAACCGGTTAACAAACCGGTCCAGTTCAAACACGTCCAAACCCTCTTTTTTTTTGTTTTTTGTATAGTATATATATATATATATATATTATAGTATTTATTAGTATATTGTAGGTATATTTACATATGTTATATAAGTTTATAAGTAAAGTTTATATATTTACTGACTAACAGGCTAACAGCAAGTCAGCAATACAACATATACGTGTGTGTATATATATATATATTAAGTTATATGCTTAAGTTATACTACATATATATACCTAAAATATAGTAAGAATATACTTATATATATATCAATATACTTAGGTTATATAACTCATATATATATATATATTTGTTGGAATCAAGAAATTTTTTTTAGTTCAATATTTGTTGGAATTGACACTTTAGACCCAGATAGATCGTATCTTGTAAATTTGAAATTCTTTCTTTTGTATTCTTTAATGACCAACAATTGGATTTCTTAATTAAATAATGAGAACTAGCCAATTTAGTTTTTGCCAGTCATTTTTTTTTATCATCATAATATCTTTCCCTCAATTATTCTATTCCTGACTATGGGTAATCAGTGAAATTTTTTCCAAATATTGGATATTTTGATAGCAAAGGAGTTCTTTCGTCTCAAAATCTGAATAATATTCATTACTTAAAGTGGTTCTTTCGATCATTCATCGAAAGGAGACACTTGATTTCGAATTTGACCAGTTGAGATATAAGGAAACAATATTCTGAATTTATTCATTCGAAGTGAATTCTTAGCCTATTTATGTATTCTTTCTAGATTCAAAGACTAATCACAAAATAAAAAATAAAATAGATTCGTAAGTTCGATACCTTGTATAAAACTCATGTGTGTAAGAAATATTCGATCGCATAGAGTGTACGAATGGGTTGATTAACAATTCACAGATGAAAAAATGGCAAAAAAGAAAGCATTCACTCCTCTTTTCTATCTTGCATCTATAGTATTTTTGCCTTGGTGGATTTCTTTCTCAGTTAATAAATGTCTGGAATCTTGGGTTACTAATTGGTGGAATACTGGGCAATCCAAATTTTTTTTTTTGAATAATATTCAAGAAAAAAGTCTTCTAGAAAAATTCATAGAATTAGAGGAACTCCTCTTCTTGGACGAAATGATCAAGAAATACTCGGAAACACATCTCGAAGAGTTTGAGATTGGAATCCATAAAGAAACGATCCAATTAATCAAGATACAAAATGAGAATCATATCCATACGATTTTGCACTTCTCGACAAATATCATCTATTTTGTTATTCTAAGCGGGTATTCATTTTTGGGTAATGAAAAACTTGTTATTCTTAACTCTTGGGCTCAGGAATTCCTATATAACTTTAGTGACACAGTAAAAGCTTTTTTTATTCTTTTATTAACTGATTTATGTATCGGATTCCATTCACCCCACGGTTGGGAATTAATGATTGGCTCTATCTATAAAGATTTTGGATTTGTTCATAATGATCAAATTATATCTGGTCTTGTTTCCACCTTCCCAGTCATTCTCGATACAATTTTTAAATATTGGATTTTCCGTTATTTAAATCGTCTGTCTTCGTCACTTGTAGTTATTTATCCTTCAATGAATGACTGATAAAGGATCCATTGATATTAATCTAATCCAATTAGAATGCTTGGTACTTTGTAGTTGTACATAAGCAAAGTATTGAAAATCATATTTACTCTTTCTATTTCTAACCATCGGGAAAATTCATCCTATATTATTCCTAGATTATTCCAGCAAATAGCAGAATCGTGGCTAGGGAACTATACTAGCGACCTACCAAATTTATTGTAGAAATTTTCGCGATCAATGATTGGACCATGCAAACTAGAAATGCTTTTTCTTGGATAAAGAACAGATTACTCGATCTATTTCCGTATCGCTCATGATATATATCTTAACTCGGACATCCATTTCAAGTGCATATCCCGTTTTTGCACAGCAAGGTTATCAAAATCCACGAGAAGCGACTGGGCGTATTGTATGTGCCAATTTCCATTTAGCTAATAAGCCCGTGGAGATTGAGGTTCCAAACACGGTACTTCCTGATACTGTATTTCAATCAGTTGTTCCAATTCCTTATGATATGCAACTGAAACAGGTTCTTGTTAATGGTAAAAGGGGGGGGGGGGGGGGGGGGGGGGTTGAACGTGGGGGTTGTTCTTATTTTACCGGAGGGGTTTGAATTAGCTCCTCCCGATCGTATTTCTCCTGAGATGAAAGAAAAGATTGGCAATTTGTCTTTTCAGAACTATCGCCCTAATAAAAAAAAAATTCTTGTGATAGGCCCTGTCCCTGGTAAAAAATATAGTGAAATAACCTTCCCTATTCTTTCCCCAGACCCTGCTACTAAGAAGGATGCTTACTTCTTAAAATATCCTATATACGTAGGCGGGAACAGGGGAAGGGGTCAGATTTATCCCGGCGGCAGCAAGAGTAATAATATAGTTTATAATGCTACAGGAGCAGGTATAGTAAGCAAAATCATACGAAAAGAAAAAGGGGGATATGAGATAACCATAACGGATGCGTCGGAGGGACGTCAAGTGGTTGATATTATCCCTCCAGGACCAGAACTTCTTGTTTCGAGGGCGAATCTATCAAATTTGATCAACCATTAACTAGTAATCCTAATGTAGGCGGACTTGGTCAGGGAGATGCAGAAATAGTACTTCAAGATCTATTACGTGTCCAAGGACTTTTGTTCTTCTTGGCATCTGTTATTTTGGCACAAATCTTTTTGGTTCTTAAAAAAGAAACAGTTCGAGAAGGTTCAATTGGCCGAAATGAATTTCTAGATTCGTAGATTTATCGATATCAAGTTCGTAAAAAGAACCAAATTCTTGTTGGCGATTATTTATGATCAAAAAATTGAAATTATGAAAACTCCTTTGTCTTATTTATACTCTTCTTCAAAATCTACATACTATGTGGTACAAGGGATTCCCAGCATCTCGTAGAAAAAGAGTATGTAATGTAGAATTTGAAGAAGAGTATTTGACTTTCATTATTTTGATTTCGTTTTTTTTTTATTGGAGTAGTGTGACTATGTTACTATTGACAGATTTCATTGCCATAAGGCCATAAGTCGCATCAATAGTTTTCTATTCTAAATAGAAAGAAAGTCAAATTTGTCTAAATACTAGACATAAGGAAGCGGGGGATAAACGCGGGGAACAAAAAATTCTATGAGGGATTATTTGTCTTCCTAGTCTTCGACAGAAGAAAGGGGTGTAGAAAAATCCTTTTTTCTTATATATATATATATATATATATATATATATATATATATATATATATATATATATATATATATATATATATACGTATATACGAATTTATAAACTTAGAAAAAATTAAGTTATAAATAACTTAAGTTATAAGTATATATAGTATACTTAAACATATATATATATATATATATATATATATTAAGTTATATGCTTAAGTTATACTACATATATATATATATATATATATAAGTTTAAGCTATATGTATACTATATATTATAAGTATATTCTTAGTATATTTTAGTTATTTTTCAAGTATATAACTTTCTAGTTTTTAATTTAAGTAGATGTATATTACAAGTATATTCTTAGTATATTTTAGGTATATTCCTAACTTAATATAAGTAAAAATATGAAAACAAGTAAATAGAAGAAAGCTCAATGAGCTATATATTTTATTCATTCTTGGATAACATTTATTTACAAGTTGTAGTTTTTTTTAACTTGCAAATAATACATGATTTGCAAAGAAATAGTAAAATAATAAAATCACCAATTCTCAATCATTTGGTTAATTTCCCCCATATCATATTCGGCCATGGAGATATCTTCAAAGTCTTCCATTTGGTCCGGTCCACTGGCTATCAAATCTTCAATCTCTTCCTCTTCGCCTTCCTCCGCTACTAAGTTTTGTTTGCGTCGCTCCGATCTAATCCGATCGCGAATGCGCACTAGTACTTGTAAGCTAAAGCCGGATAATGAGTGTCTACGGCCTCCAATTTGTTGTCTTCCTTGGCTAAATGCACTTTTCGAAGCCACGGTTGATACTTGAACCGTAAGGATATCTCGAGTCATTCTTGAGAGTATCGGATGACTTGCATTGTGTTTCGTCCACCATGCTAAGACGTCCAACTCATCTAGTTCCTTGATATCCACATTTGGCTGCATCAAATAAAAGTGATATTCATCAAAGTTTGCACTACAAGAAGGAGTTGGACCGTTGCCCAACGGTCCATTGGGCTGCCCCAACGGCTACAATTAATTTTTTTTTAATTCCACCGGTTTTATCGGTTTAACCGGTCCGGTTCCGGTTCCAAAAAAATTGAAATCGGACTGGTATATAAAAAACGGTTAACTGATTCAACCGATTCGGGTTCCGGTTCTGGTTTTACCGGTTTGAACCGGTTAAACCGAACCGGTTGACGGGTTTATCCGGTACGATCCCCCGGTGTGAAGAAAAGACCGAACCTGCTCGTGCTCATTTGGACTTACCCTCAGCTCCGGACTTACCCTTAGATTTTGAATTATTGTTTTGTTCGTGGATTCCGCTTGTCCGTTTGCACTCGGGTGATACGGAGTTGATACTATCTTCTTTATCTCCAACCCTTCGAGCAAATTACTGACCTTGCTTCCAACGAACTGAGGGCCGTTATCACAAGTTATCTCGACCGGGATGCCGAAACGACAGATAATATGGTCCCATATGAAGTCAATAACCTCATTTTCTCTAATCTTTTCGAAGGCCCGCGCTTCAACCCATTTTGAGAAATAGTCAGTCATAAACAGAATGAAAAGAGCCTTACCTGGTGCCCATGGAAAAGGACCGACGATATCCATTCCCCACTTCATGAACGACAAAGGTGATATCACCGGGTGCAGCAACTCCCCGGGTTGATGAATCATCGGGGCATGCCTTTGACACCCGTCACTTTTTCGGATAAAATTCTTCGCATCATCCTCCATCCAGTTCCAGTAATAACCGGCTCTGATAATTTTTCGCACCAAGGCTTCCGCACCGGAGTGATTACTGCAGGTTCCCTCGTGGACTTCTCTCATCACATAATCTGTTTCTCCGGGACCCAAACACTTAGCTAGAGGTCCGAAGAAAGACCGTCGATATAATTGACCGTCTATTAAGCAGAACCGTGCTGCTTTGGTCCCATCTTGCAAGTAGTCGATGTATCTGTTGTGCCAATCCCAATTTAGACCCATTGTGTTTATCTCGGCCTGCCCGTTTTCTACTGTCGAGTTCATCAATTGCACTACGGTACCGAGATTGATTTCCTCCGCTTCGACTGAGGAGCCCAAATTGGCCAATGCATCGGCCTCGTTATTCTGCTCCCTGGGTACATGTTGCATGGTCCATTCTTTAAACCGGTGTAGTATCACTTGAGTTTTCTCTAAGTATCTTTGCATACACTCATCCTTGACCTCGAAGACACCATTCACCTGGTTAACGACTAAGAGAGAGTCGCATTTTGCTTCGACTATTTTGTCTCCCAAGCTCCGAGCCAATTCCAAACCTGCAATCATAGCCTCATATTCGAAGCCCGAAACCTTTTAGGTTCGAAGCCCCGTCTGTGTGTAGATACCAGATACCTAAAGCCTTTCCCAAGGTTAGCAAAAGTTCTTTCTTGACCTCGGGAATCATGGCGGGGGTAAAGTCTGCCACAAAATCGGCTGAGATTTGAGATTTAATAGTCATTCTAGGCTTATACTCGATATCATATCCGCTAATCTCTACGGCCCATTTGGTCAATCTACCTGATAACTCTAGTTTATGCATGACATTTTTTAGTGGGTAAGTTGTTACTACACATATCGGATGGCATTGAAATTAAGGTTTTAGCTTTCTTGACGCACTTACCAATGCCAAGGCCAACTTTTCGAGGTGTGGATAACGAGTCTCCGCGTCCCCTGAAGTCCTAGTCACATAATATGTAGGGAATTGCGTACCTGCTTCTTCTCGAACCAAAACACCGCTTATCGCTACCTCGAACACAGCAAGGTATAGAAATAACTGTTCGTGTGCAGTCGGCGTGTGCAGCAGGGGCGGGCTCGATAAGTACCTTTTCAATTCCTGCAAAGCCTTTTGGCACTCCGGTGTCCAGATGAAGTCATTTTTCTTTCTCAGCAGTGAGAAGAAACGGCGACTTTTATCCGATGACCTCGAAATGAAACGGCTCAGTGCTGCTATCCTCCTGGTGAGCCTCTGCACGGCCTTGACATTGTTCACCACCTCAATATCATCGATGGCTTTGATCTTGTCCGGGTTGATTCCAATCCCCCGGTTCGACACCATGAAGCCCAAATATTTGCCCGATCAGACACCGAAGGCACATTCCTCCAAGTTAAGCTTCATGTTGTATTTGCGAAGTATATCAAAGGTATCCTGCAAATGTTTTAAATGGTCCTCTGTTTCCAGGGACGTGAATAGCATATCATCAATATAAACTCCCATTGCTTTCCCTATCTGTTCTTCGAACATTCCGTTAACTAGGTGTTGGTAAGTCGCTCCGGCATTTTTTAACCTGAATGGCATGACATTATAACAGTAAGTCCCGTATCGGGTAATAAAGGAGGTTTTCTCTTGATCCTCTGGGTGCATCCGGATTTGGTTGTACCCAGAGTAAGCATCGAGAAAACTTAACATCTCATGCCCGGCCGTTGAGTCGATCATTCAATCGATGTGAGGCATCGGAAATGAATCCTTCGGGCATTCTTTGTTCAGATCGTTGTAGTCAACACACATTCTAAATTTATTACCTTTCTTTGGCACCGCCACTACATTAGCTAGCCAGTCCGGGTATTTTACCTCCCGGATAGAGCCTATTTTTAAAAGCTTTGTTACCTCATCTTTTACGAAGGCATGTTTTGGCTCAGCCATTGGCTTCCTTTTCTGCTTCACCGGGGGGGATTTCCTATCGAGGCTGAGCTTATGAGTTGTGACTTCTGGTGGTACACCTGTCATGTCTATATGGGACCACGCAAAACAATCGGCATTAGCTAAAAGAAATTTAATTAACTTGTTCCTAAGCTCCGAGGTTAGCCCCGTGCCTAGGTATACCTTTCTATCCGGTAGATGTACGAACAAGATGATTTGCTCCAGCTCCTCCATGGTAGATTTGGTTGCATCCGAATCATCCGGTAATACAAACGATCTAGGCATGCTGAAATCGTCCTCTTCACCAGCCGGGTCCGTTTCCTTTGGCTCCGCTTTCGAACTCGTATCCTTTAATTGCTATTTGGTGTCCTTGCCTCCAATTAATTCATCATCTCTTTGATCTGGCTTTTTTGGAAAAAAGAAGCGCTTTCCCGATCGCGAACATCTCCCTTGCTGCGGGCTGTTTGCCTCGGATAGTTTTTATCTCCTTCGGAATCGGGAACTTCAGCAATTGGTGTAGTGTTGATGGTATTTCTCTCATGCTATGAATCCACGGTCTGCCGAGCAAAGCATTATATTTCATATCTCCCTCGATGACATAGAATACCGTCTGCTGTATGGTGCCGTCAATGTTGACCGGTAAAGAAATTTCTCCCTTCGTGCTTTCGCTTGCCATGTTGAACCCGCTGAGTACTCGGGCTACCAGTACAATCTGGTCGAGTAGCCTCAGTTGTTCTACCACTCTACACCGGATGATGTTGGCCGAACTACCTGGGTCAATCAAAATACGTTTAACTTGTGATTTGAAAATAAGGATAGAAATTACCAATGCATCATTATGCGGTTGAATGATGCCTTCTGCATCCTCGTTACTGAAGGAGATGGAACCCTCGGGTACATAGTCTCGGTTGCGCTTCTCTCGTACTATGGAAACCTTTGTTTGTTTCATCACCAACCCTCGTGGAGCATCCGTTCCCCCAATTATCATATTGATTACATGTTGAGGTTACACCGGCTCAGCTCGTTTGTGACTCTCCCTTTCTTTGTAGTGGTTTTTGGCTCGTTCACTCATGAATTCTCAAAGGTGGCCATTCTTCAATAAACAAGCCACATCTTCCCTTAATTGACGACAGTCTTCAGTTCTGTGCCCATGGGTCTCATGATATACACACACCACGCTCGGGTCCCGTTAACCCGGGTCTGACCTCAATGGCTTTGGCCATCTAGCCTCCGTGATACGGCCGATAGCCGAGACGAGGTCCAAGGTGTTGATGTTGAAGTTGTACTCCGATATCCTCGGTACATCTTTGTTGCTAGCCGAACGCCCGGCATCGCTTCTAAATGATAGGCCTCGACTGTTTGACGGTCGTTCGGCTAGTTTATCGCCCCTACCCGAGAAGTGACTGGGGCCGACCCTCGATCTTTTTGACCTAAAGCTCAGTTTTTCAGAATGAGAGTATGGCCGGTACCTTTCCCTCGATGGTGGCGTCTCCGGCTCATAATTTTTCCTCGACCTCTCAGAACTTTTGCTCATATTTATGGGTCCCAGGGGAAGTTCGAGTTGGCCATCCTCTACCCGGATCTTTGATTCTTATCTGTTATGAACATCTGCCCAGCTTACAGCCTCATACTCCAACAAGTTTTCCTTCAGTTTGAATGAAGCAGTCGAGCTCCGATGGTTAAGCCCTTTGGTGAAAGCTTGTGCAGCCCATTCTTCCAGAACCGGAGGGAGCTCCATCCATTCCCTTTGGAAGCGGTTCACAAATTCTCGTAACAACTCATCGTCCCTTTGAGCTATCCGGAAGATGCCCGCCTTTCGGGCCTACACCTTTTTTGCTCCAGCATGGGCCTTGATGAACGCATCTACGAGCATTTCGAAGGAAGTGATGGAATGCTTGGGCAGATGGTCATACCAGGTCAACGCTCCTTTCGATAGTGTTTCCCCAAATTTTTTCAATAACACAAACTCAATTTCCTCCTCTTCGACATCATTGCCTTTTATGGCACAGGTGTACAAAAGCACGTGTTCCTGCGGGTCCGTTGTACCATCGTATTTCAGAATATCTAGCATCTTGAACCTCTTCGGGATTAACTTCGGAGCCGCACTATAGGGGAAAGGCCTTTGAATGTACCTCTTTGAATCCGACCCTTTCAGAATTGGGGGAGCTCCCGGAATCTGATCCACCTGAGAGTTATACGTTTCCACCCTCTTCTCTGTTGAATCGACCCGTTTTTCCAAGGTCTCGAGCATCTTGAGAACTTCGGTAGACGAACAGGCTCCGGATCCATTGCTTTTTACTATCCATGTTTCGTCCCTCCTTGGTTCGGAGCCCTTTTGACCTTACCGGAGCTGTTTTATCATTTTTGCTCTGAAGCTGAGCTATTGCAATCCCCTGTTCGGCTATGGCGGTCCCCTGTTCCTGCAATATTTCAAATATTAAACGTAAGTTAATCTCTTCCGGGGTATCCGGTGTTTTCCGTCCTTGAGCCGGGGACAAAGTAGTTGAGTTATGAGTATTCAAGGGATCGGTGGCTGGAAAGGCGGCATTCTCCTGATTCACGGTATTCTGCCGGTTGAGGCCTTCTCTTGAATCAATAGATTTTGGGTCGACTGGATCTGCAGGTAGGTTTCGTAACCCACTGTTCTCGTTTTCAGCCACAATTTCGTTGTTATTGACATGACCGGACTGTCCGTTGCTTGCCATTTTGTCCGTTTCTTGCAGAAATTAGCAGATTCCTCAATCAATGGGTAAAAGAAGGAAGAAGCAAAGATTAAAAAAACCACTATTATCCTAGCCCCACGGTGGGCGCCAAACTGTTTACCCCGGATTCGATAACAATTAAATTTGTAAGTGAGATGTAGGATATGTGGATGAATTTTAATATATTTGGTTGATGGGAAGTATCAATGGATTTGTTTGTTGCAATATATATATATATATGTATGTGCGTTATTGTTATGAGAACGTGTATCGTGGTTGGTGATTTGTGCCAAATATATATATTGGGTAAATACGTTATATTGAATGAATAAGTAAGCTAAAGAAGAACATCACAAATCCGGACCAATGTCAGAGAGATAGAGAGAGAGAGAGAGAGAGAGAGCGCTTCAATATATTTGACTATTACAATGTTGAGATCTGAAAAAAGCTAACCCCAAAAAAGGGGAAGAATGTCCTCTATTTATAGGTATGCCTTATGGGCCTTGAATACAATGCCAAGCCCTTATGAATAAAGAAACCCTAAAATAGATAAAGTAGGCTCGTACAGTCTGACACCCGTACGGTCGTCAATGCAAATGATAGAACGGTTTCCTGACGCATGGCAACATCGCAACTGGTTAACCAAACCAACAGACACGTTGATTTTGGATCGGCATACCTGGACCAACGGACACACTTTTCTTGTCTCGGGTTAACTGCATCCGGTACGATCCTCCGGTGTGAAGAAAAGACCAAACATGCTCGTGCTTATTTGGACTTACCCTCGGTTCCGGACTCACCGGTCATACATTGACCCGATTTTAATGTATACAAAATGCTCTATCAATTTGAATTTAACTCTTCAGAAGAGGTTGTCTAAGCCCAAAAATGAAATTCATGTTGGCTAAGCTCAAAAATGAAATTCATACTTTTAGTCTCCAAGCTTTCCCATGTATTTTATGCGGGGAAATATCAAAGAGGAGGTGTGTCCAAAGCAATTCTGATAGGAATAACATGGTGCATTGAAAGAGGTTGCATGGCTGTAATAGTGAAATTAGATTCTCAAATTCTGGTTAATGCCGTAAACAAACTCTCAGTTCCACCTTGACAAATCAAACAAGTGATTAAGCAGATTGTAAGTATCAAGTACCAAGGCCAATACACTTTCTGTACTGCCACAGAGAAGCGAATAAAACTGCATATTTGCTCACTAATTGGGATGTACATGCGAAGACTTCTACTATCTTCATGAATGTTACTTATACTTTACCAAGAAAGGTGAAAGCCTCAATGAAGACTGATAGAGATCAGATTACCACATTCAGAATTAACACTAGAAGGAAATTTTTTGATGTATAGTTTTGCATCTACAAGTGCGAGATGCTTATTTCTCATCCCTATCTTGCACTCACCTATCGACCTTACAGGACACTTACAATTGTATCTATGTAAGTGTCCTCCTCAATTCTCATCTCTCCTTTGAGGAAATGGGAAAAAATTTTGTACCCATACTTGGTGTAATCTTCAGGTCGAGGTCATGCCTTAACCTCTAACCACAATGATGATATTTCAAAAAAAGAATAACCAATTACTTTTATGACTCTTTGTCTATAAAGTGCAAATTACCATTCTACAAAATAAGAGATTTGTCCACTATGTTGGGAAAAAATCCACCACAGAAATAATATTCACAGTATTTACAGCGGAATAATAATGTAGCACCGTGATACGGTTAATCAACAATAATAAAAAAAAGCAATAATGACACCAAGATTTTTACGAGGAAACCCAAAAAAGAAAAAACCACGGGCCGAGAGGAGCAACTGATATCATTATAGAGAGAATTTTACAGTTTGTAGGTCTGAGTAAAATACTCCAACGACCACTACACACTCAAAAGAAATAACCCTCTTTTAAGATTTTCCACCTCACTACAATATCGCTCACACGCTCTATTTTTCCTTACAGACTATTTTCCTATCTGTGAATGCCTCACTCTTCTTTCTCTCTTTGTTTGGTGTGATTACAAATGGAAGAATGACTCTCCATTTATAGGAGACCAAACCTGGCCTCCAAGCACAAAAAGAAGAAAAAGAAAAAGGACCCAAAATTTATAGTTCACAAATTTTGCCTTTGGCTCCAAGAATTTGCCTTTGGCTCCAAGTATGAATTCCAACCAAGTAATTTGGCACATGCCAATTACAACCAAATGGGATGGATCTCATCACTCTAAAACTTTTTTTGCTTTCTGGCTTCTTGCTTGCGGGTTTCTTCTTCATGCTTCATTTTCTTTATATTTTTTCTTGATCTCTCTTTTTTCTCCGAGTCAGCTTTTTGTATCTCTCTAGTTTAGATACCATTGTCACGTCCTTAGTCAACATCACACTATTCTAGATAAACGATTCAAAATATGTCCTATTTATGTTATAATGAACATTTGTGATTGATTTTCTGGTTTTAGGGTTATCAAATATTAACTTTATACTATTGTCATTTGTATCTTTTGAATTATTGGGAACTACTATCATTTTTTATAAATATTACAAACTATTTTAAGTATGTTTCATCACAACCGTTGTATAGGTAAAGTGTTGACAAGGAATATTCCTTCAAGAATGCAACAGGATACTCAACACACGATAGTGGTAGGTAATGAACATTACTCAGTAAAATAATAGAACAACATAAGAAAACTGTGACAGCAGATTCAAGGCCTTGTGGACAGCAGACATCAACGGTTCCCATTAAAAATGGTTATGGTGTGCTACAAATAGGGGAACATGTGATGACAAATTTCCCAGTGACTTGGTTGGTATGGAATGTAAGGAGACTCGACAAGAGATATAAACAAAAGGAATTAGGTCTATACCTGAAAGATGATAAGACAAAGCTAGTGAATTAATTGGAAATAAGAGTGAATTAAGGACGCCAAAGCTAGTTGTATTAATAGTAAAGTTGCTCCTGGATGGAAGACACTTTACAATTATGCATTTGCACCTAATGGTAGAATTTAAATACTATGGGATGATACCATTTATGATGTTGTTCCCTTAGTATTTGATGCACATTTTATACATTGCAAGGTTACTAGTCGACATGTTGGGGTGGATTCTATAATGACATTGATGTATGCTTTCAATCTATGGAGCAGAGGAAGAATCTATGGAAACAATCTCTGATCCTAAAGCTATTATGGTGAAATAAATCAGTTTTATAAAACTCTGATGAGGAATTCAACACAAAATCTTCCTGCTATAAGTAGACAAACCATGAAGAAGCGGCCAGTTATAAATCATCAATATCAACTTGAATTATATACTGCGGTATCAGAACAAGAGATATATTCAGGGTTATGTGAAATTTAGAAGATGATAAAGCACCATGACTCCAGGAGCTAATGTAGACATCAAAATTTTAGTTGAATTAATCCATACAAAATTTGGATTAAGTTCTAAGTTCATGTTGACCAAATCAATTTTTGGTTAATAAAGCCGGATTAATTATTTAAGTCAACATTAGATGACTTGAGTGAAATCCAAATTACATCTGTGTTTGTCTATTAAATTGAGCCTCTACAAGACGCGCCCAACCCACGTCTTTCTAGCCCAAGGTCAGCTAGACTTACTTGGAGACCGAAATACGCTCAAGCTCTAGCTCACACCTATATAAAGGGGTCACATATCCCCCCTTTATAAATATCTTGAAATTTGCGTAGCATCTTGACTAGAGGCAAAGGAGAGCAACATCATCCACATTAGTTTTCTCCAAAGTTCTTCAACAAGAAGGAGAGTTCGAGATACGTCTTCCCTTAAGAACAATCCAAAAGTGCAGCTCAGAGCTCTTCCAAGATTCAACACATCAACAGAAATCCATCGTTCATTCGAGAATGACGCTACATTGGCCCTCGAATCAAGGCAAACAATATGAAGATTAAAATCAAGGGATATATCCTGAGTTGTACTCACAAAAATAATCAATAAAATGATTTTTCTCACATTTGTTTTATGATTGCAGTTATTTATTTACTGCAAGTAAAAATCATCGCGAACAAATTTTTGGCACTCCCAGTGGGAACAACTCTACCCTTATCTCTTTATCTCCAAATTCAAATCTGCAAATTCTGAGAACTACTGCTGTGACGGCCTTAGAGAAAAGCCTTAGATTTCCATCCACAAGTGTTATTGTTTTTGCTTGCCCAATGACTCGTAGCATGTTCAAAGCGGGTGGTTTGGAGGGATCGAAGTGTTTCATCTCCTTGGAGACGTTAGACAAGAACGAAGTGACAATGGCGACTGCAAGATTTGGGGGCAACACCTCATTTCGTCGTCTGGAGAAGTTTCTCAAGCAAGCTCTAGCTGCTACGAGTCCGAGGACTTGATGGATTCTTCAACTTCTAACGTGGTGAATGTCATGATGACCAATGCGACCAACGCAGAGGAACAACTCGCCGCAATGATGAAAATTATTGTGGTGTTGAAGAAATCCGTAGAGAACAAAGATCTTCAAATAGCCCAACTGATGAACAAGTTGGAACACTACAGTCCTGGAGATTCAAGTCATGACCCAACACCACGAGAAAATGATGTTGAATCTAGCACCAAATTTCCCAACACTCAAAATACAAATCAATCTGCTTCAGTGGCCACGTTGTATGTCCAACAACTACAAGACATGATAACAAACACCATTAAAGCTCAATAAGGTGGACCATCACAAAACTCGTTATACTACTCCAAACCTTATACCAAGTGGATCGATTATCTACCCATGCCAATTGGATATCAACCACCAAAGTTGCAATAATTTGACAGCAAAGGGAATCCGAGGCAACATGTAGCGCATTTTGTGGAGACTATCAAAGCACCAAACTGAAGAAACCATGATGGGAGGAGCAACATCAGTAAAAGTCGTTGCTAAGCAAAAAATGAAGGAAAAAGTTGCAAGTCAACATCCTCCAGAAGAAAAACGTCATTCAACGTTGAAGGAGTTAGAAGCAGAAGTGTACCCTTTTCCTAACTGGGATGTCCCTTCAATTCTTGACAAGTTGCTGACCAAGAAGGCTGTTGAACTTCCTCCATCAAAGTGACCCGACGAAGCTAACAAAGTCAACGATCCTAAGTATTGCAAATTTCATCTCGTCTTCAGTCATCCAATAGAAAAATGTTTTATCCTGAAAGAGAAGATCATGACGTTGGTTATAGATAGAAAAATAATCATTTACGATGAAGACATTGCCGAGGAAAATCACACTAGTGCTTATCTTCACAACAGGAAGAGCCCGATGCTAGAAACTCAAAGATGTAGGCCTTCTATTACATCTCCAAAGATTGAACAAGGAATAATCATGCTGCCATTTGAAGAAATCTCTAAACACGTCCAAGGTGGATGGCCACTCTAATAAAAAGGATGGTGAAACTTGTACATTGATTGCTCACAAAAACATAAGAATCAAAGAGCTTTGGAGCATCAAATTCCAAAAGAAAAAGAAAGCATAAATCATCTGCAAACATGGAGAAGAACAAAGCCTAATGACAAGAGTAGGTGCAACAATGCTTCATCATAAAGGGTTTGAAATCCAATTACACTATTGGAGTTCTTTCCCAAACTGCTTCTTGATGCATGAGCTTAAACTGCACATCACAATGCTCCTTGATGCACGAGCTTAAACTACACATCACAATGCTCCTCGACGCACAAGCCTAAACTGCAAGTTGAAAAGCTCCTCTTCGCACGAGCTTAAACTGTAGGTTTCAACGCTCCATGATGTACAAGTATAAACTGCATACAAAAGAAAAACTAAAAAACATACTCTTTATGAACTACGTAATGACTTGATTCTCTTCATCGAGGTACGTATTCAATTTAGAATTTCCTTCTAAGTGCAGTCATATGAGTAAAAAAAAGAAAAACATTTGCATCCCTTCAATGCAGAGCCAAAGAAAGTTGCTTGCACGAAGTTCTCTTTTTTACTTTTCACACGCTTGGAGAATCTAAAGACAAGCTTCTACAACTTTGGAGGATGGAGCGATTTTTCATGACGATCTTCTTACATCAACTTCTTCATAGTAGATGGTTCTTGGTGTGTCAATGAGTCTACTCACTCTGTTAGGGGGCATATGGACTAACCGTCATAGCTGCAAAAAAAAAAAAAAAGGTGCTTCAAGTGTCTCTCTCACCAAGCTGAAGAGGGTGGTGCACCATCAATTTCTCTAAGGTTGAAACGGACTACTCCAAGTGTCATCCTCTCTAAGCCACAAGGATGAGATACACCATGTAATTTCTCTATTAACGCTGCAAGGAAAGTGGAGGCTCCAAGTTGTGTCCGCAAAAAAAACTACTAGAAGGGTAGAGACACCAAGTGATTCCTCACCGATCAATTGGACATTTTCTTGGTCTGATATCGAGACCATTGTGCTCCTTCATAAACTTGAAAAAAAAGATCCACAACGACGATGCCATAATGCTTCAGTGTGGGATGATGAGAAGGACGTAGCTCTTTGCCACGAGAATGACGTAGCTCTTTGCACTTCTTTACTAAGTCAAAAAAGAGGTTTCCAACACCAAAGGTTAAAAATGACTCATTCTCCATCCACTTGCACAAAATTGTGAGAAGAGGACGTCATATCTGATTTTTCCGCCAACCGCGGGGATGAGATTCTACATGTACTTTCTCACCAAGATAGGAAAAGGCCACTCAAAGTTTTCTCTCACAAAAATGATGGATGCACCAAGTGTTGTCTCCGAATGATGTCTTCTAAATAAGTGATTGCAAATATGCCAATTGAAGTCCTGTCAAATTCATAAAGCCATAAGGAAGGAGGAAGCACCAAGTTGTTCTTCACCAAAGTAGAAAAAATCACCAAGGAAGGGTGAATTAAATCGCTTCTCGCCAAAGTCGGAGCGAATGATTCATCAGGTTTCATCAAAATCGGATGGACGACACTCCAAGTAGTTCTTCGCCAATCAATAATGATAAATTTTGGAGGCTCTTTCTTCGTAAGGGAGTTAAGCTTGATCTTTTCAAGAAAGGATGCATCTTCTCGGTCTAAAATAGAGACCATTTACATCTTTGTGCAGTCCTACAAAAAAAAACGCGCTCATGAATGTTGTCTAAAGTCACGCCATGTCGGATTGTATTGTCAATTTGAAAAATTAATTTTTGGCAATTTAGTAGGAGTTTTGCTGTGATTTTTGGATATGTCGTAGCCTTCGATGTGTCTTTATATGAAATCAAGTCGCTTGTCATTTGGACACTTCAATCTCAAGATATGGAGTTTTCTGTGTGATTGCACAGTGTTGAGAGAAGAAAACACAGATCTGGAGCTTAACCTAAAAAAATAATTTCTGTCAATCTAGACGGAGTTTTGCTCTAATTTTTGGATATTTTGTAGCCTTTGATGTTATCTTTCTACAGAATCAAGCCGCTCGTCATTTGGATACTCCAATCTAAAGTTATGGAGTTTTCCGTGTGAATGCTGCTGAGAAAAGAAAACACAGATCTGGAGCTCAACTTGAAAAATTAATTTCTGTAAATCCAGAAGAAGTTTTGCTTTAATTTTTGGATATGTCGTAGCCTTCATCTCTTCTTTCTACAGAATCAAACTGCTCATCACTTGGATGCTCCTACACCAAGATACGAACGATTTGGTGAGATTGCGCAAAGCTTCGAGATAACGGGTCAGAAGTGTACATCTTCTCTAAAGCTCGATACAAGCTTTAAAAAAGACATAAATTGTATGTTGGAGAAGTAATAGAAGGCCTCAGCAAATGGCATATCAAGAACTGGAAGAAGATGTGAACATTTTCAATGCGAAACATCTTCTTATATGGATTTCTTAGGCGGTTGATTGAGAACTTACCAAGATTAAGTTGGAAGGGAATTTATTTTTTCCAAAATTGACTTGGAGTGATTAAAGTATTCAAGGAAACAAAAGGAAAAAATGGATACTTTTGTTTGCTCTACAAGTAAATAAATCAAAACTGATTACTCAAAAATAGAGTAAAAGGAAGGGCAATCTTTTCTTCAATACATGTGCATTAAATTAGTTCCTCCAAGTTTACAATGGAATGATTATGGCTCTACATGGAAACTATGTGGAAGGATCTCTTTGCCATATGGAGTTATAATACAACTTTTGTATTTGAATATTAATGAAGAAAAATTGATGCAAACATTCATCCCAAAATTGAAGGAAAAGAGTAGCACATCTTTTTTATTGTTCACAAATTCAAGTAACATTAACTTTCAAGTACATTTCAAGAAAAGTTGTCAAAAAGAAGTCTCAAAGAAGTTTTGCACGAAGATTAAAAAAAAGTGATCTTCATGGGTATTCAAGTCTCGTCTACGGTTTCGGCTAGCCTCCACCTCGACGAGTCTTGAAGTAAGGGCCATCTGTAGACATTGAAATTTTAGTTAAATTAATCCATACAAAATTTGGATTAAATTTTAAGTTCGTGTTGACCAAGTCAAATTTTGGTTAATAAAGTTGGATTAATTATTTAAGTCAACATTAGATGATTTGAGTGAAATCTAAATTACATCTAGGTTTGTCCATTAAATTGATCCTCCACAAGACGAGCCCAACCCACGTCTTTCTAGCCCAATGTCCACTAGACTTATTTGGAGACCAAAATACCTTCAAGCTCTAGCTCACACCCATATAAATGGGTCACATATCCCCCTTTGCAGACATCTTGAAAGTGGCGTAGCATCTTGACTAAAGGCAAAGGAGAGCAACGGCATCCACATTAGTCTTCTTCAAAGGTCCTCAACAAGAAGGAGAGTTCGAGAGACGTCTTCCCTCAAGAACAATCTAAAGTGCTGCTAAGAGTTCTTCCAAGATTCAACACATCAACAGAAGTCCATCCTTCATTCGAGAAAGACGCTACATTGGCCCTCGAATCAAGGCAAACAACACAGAGATTAGAACCAAAGGATACATCCAATGATCCAGAGTTGTACTCACAAAAATAATCAATAAAATGATTTTTTTCTCACATTTATTTTATGATTGCAGTTGTTATTTTTCTGCTAGCAAAATTCATCGCGAACAGCTAATGGCTATGCTTTATTTTTTAAGAAAGTATGGCAACTCATAAAGAAAGAGGTTTGTGAGGCTGTACAAGAATATTTTGCCGAGGGAACTGCATAAAGTTTTTAATTGTCCTAAGTTCCCAATCCTACTGCTATTAAAGATTACAGTCTCGTTGCATGTTGTAATGTCACAAGTTAGATTGCTAAAGTCATTGCTGCTAGAATGCAAAAAGTGATACCAACTAATATTCCGAGGCCCAATCAGGTTTCATATCTGGGAGGAAGATAGCATAAAGTGTGATCTTAGCTCACGAGCTTATGAAGCCATATACTAGAGAACACATTTATTTCAAGTATATGATTAAACTTGACATGCGAAAGGCATATGATTATGTGGAGCGGAGGTATTTAGAACAAGTAATGGAAGGTCTAGCGTTCCCTGATAAATTTGTAAAACGGATCTTTGGATGTTTGACAACTGTCAACTACTCTATAATTGTAAATGGAGAACATATTAAACCTTTTGACGAAGTTAAATTTGTTTAGATTTAATCAGATACATTCTGTTTTATGAATTAATAGTAATGTGTTTTTAGCATTTTCAGTACTTTGTTGTCACTAAGAGCCTCTCTTTTATTAATAAGTTTGTTGGATTTTCTGGATATAAAATTATCATTAAAAGTGCAAATTGGATCATTTTCTGGACGAATGTAGTAGCGAATTTTAATGGCAGCTAAACAATTGCCATTAAAGCTTGTGAATTTTAGTGTCAATTTAATTGAATTTACCGACTATAAAAATGGACGTTGAAGGGGGAATTTAAGACATTTTCACAAGGGATATTGTAGCCTTTAGAATTGCCATCAAACAATTGTTGTTAAAGATGCTGACTATTAGGGCCATGTTCCACATCGTGGGATTTCACTGCGTATGTTATTATTGTAATTAAATTAACCTGCCAATAAAATGGATGCTAAAAGGGAAAACAAAGACGTTTTCAGAATGGATATTGTAGCCATTTTAATTGCCACAAGACAATTGTCGTTGAAACTACTGACTTTTAGCGACAATTTAATTAAATATACCGGCTATAAAAATGATTGCTAAAATAGCATAGTTAACCATTATGAATTGGATTTAGCAGCCAAATAATTGCCACAAACAATTGCCGCTAAAACTAATGTTATTAGAGGCAATAAATAGTAGTCATTACTAGCGTTTCTGAGAATTACCAGGGAAGCCCTTACCCGCCCCGGCATTGCCGGCCAAAGAGCAATGGCCGGTTAAAGGCTATAGTGGGGATTGTTATTGTCGCTAACGCCATTTTTTATTGCCACTAAATCCCCTTTTTGTAGTAGTGAATTTTAAGAAGGCTCAACAATAGAAGCATAGTGCCTAAGAAAACCTCAACAACGATAGGAGTAAAATACTTATTTGGAAAGCTTAGCTTTCATAAATGGATAACATGGATGACTCAATATGATGCCTATGTGAAAACCTCACGACTCGTAGATGAGAAACATATGACTAGGAGGTTATGCCGTATCAGCGAAAATAAAAAATTATGAAGAGTTAATAATCTCATCATTACTTCTTCGTTGTCGGTCTATGAGATATACTGAATACACGTGCTTCACGTACTCATACTACACTCTTTGTGGTGCAGATTATGTACCAAGCACGAGCGGGTCCCGGGAAGCGTACCGAGTCCGAGGCTTGCACTCATGGAGACCGTGCCGAGCTTCTTGGCTGATCGGCGATGCCATCCTCCCTCTATCTATGTGCATTTCAGTCTTATTACATTCTAGACAATGTATTTCGGTCATTCGGATTTTTATTTGATACTCGTAGTAGCTCTTGTATACACAACACTGGTCTTAGGTGGTATTTTGTTAATTCCGCACTTTTGATTATTATATAAAGAATTAATTATGGATATTTCCTGTTTTCACCTTACTTTCCGCTTAAGTAATTTAACTATCGTGTTTTCACCTAACTTTCCGCTTAAGTCATCGAGTTTGGCTTACTTACCAGGTGAGGATAAATGCCTTCACGGCTTATGATTTTGGGTCGTGAAAGTTAGCAACGTATTCACGAGAATTCAGTAGCTTTTGCGTATAGCTAAAGTAAATTTACACACAAGAAAGTAAAGTAAATTCAATATCTTCTATATATATTCATAAAAAATATTTATAGGGGATTCGGTTAAAACCCGTTGCACCCCTGAAGTTTCGCCATTAATTTGAAGTGAAAGTGTCTTATGCTATGAATCTCTTGCAATCAATGAAAAGAGAGAACAAAGATTAGAGAATAGCCAAAAAGGCTAAAGCAAACAAAAAAAGTTTTGCTTTGTTATATGCCGTCTACTAAGGCTCAACCATAAATTACCTTAACTCCTACATGCTGCTCTGTGAAGTGAAGTTGGTCAGGAATCGGATGCTATAAAGTTGTAGCTCAATATCTGCAATTAAGGCTGGAATATTGTAGTTGTATTTTTGAATATCTCTTTACTCATTACTTCTCGATACAAAAGAGTGTCCACTTAACTTTTATATTTGGTTAAAAACAAGTGTCTACTTAGCTTTTATATTTGGTTAAAAAAAAGTGTCACTTACCAAATCAATAAAGAATTAATATTATTTTTTCATATTTGTCCTTATTAAGTATTAAGTGACCAAATCCAATACCTATTTAATTAAGGACATTTTAATCAAATCACCTATTTTTGTCTAGGAGTTTATTTTCTTAAGGGGAGTGAAAATTGCTAAGTGAACACTCTTTTTTATTCAAAGAGAGTATTATTCATGTGAATCAACGACATGAAGTTATAATTTTATGTGGGGCCTAAGGAATTAGGATTCACAAAAAATAAAAGATTCTTCTACATCTACAGCACTTTTATTCATATTTATGTAGAAAGGGTCACTCCATTATGAGAAATTCTATAACAAAGATATTTAACTTTGTTTTGTATTCATAAAATCACTCAACTTAGGGCATTTCTCCTATAAAATTACTCAGCCAAATTTTTCATAAAAAAGGGGTTAACACGTTACCCACTTATCAGTTGACACATCACAAGATTACCTAGTCAATTTCCAGCAAAGCAAACCGGAAGGTCAGAATGTAAACCTCGAGTCGGACACAACAAAGATGATTTTTTCCTTTTCTCATTAGAGTATCATTGAATTCATCAGAGTGTGGTTAGTGTTATACCTCATATTAAACTGGTTCAAAATAGATTACAATATTTCGGTAATTTCGGAATTAATTAAAGTCAAAGAGATACCACCTAATTAATTATTTTGAATTAGGAAACCTAAAGTGGTTATGTAAAGTAGTTCAGTGAGTTTCGTATACTTTAATAAAATTGAGACTTTTTCGTTACAAAAAATAGTTTAATAACTTTAACGTAATACATAAAGTTGAGTGATTATTCATTAAAGTAACCCTTCGATTGTCACACCAAACATATTCTTGGCGTAGGTAAGTATTGTTCATCTTCTATGAGATGTCCATGAGCTATATAGCCATTATCCGATTGGTTTATAGTACTTGAATACGTATGTATTACATTTTTAATTTTCCCTTATCCTGTCATATTGACTAAAGAATTTATAGGCACATTACTTTAGCTGACTGGCGTTTAGTTTGTTACAGATTGTCTCTTTCATTCAATGAGGTTAATATGTCATGATCATATTGACTGACCTCTCACATATTAGACCCGTAAACTAATCTTCTTTTTCATAAACTTTAATTTGATAACATCATGGTTATTACTTTATTACTTGCTCCTGGAGGTATATACCTTCATAATGGTGCATGTATATATAGTAACACCTGCTAAGGTAGTTTTCATAGTTCTAGCTGATAATCTCTGCATTTTCTTCCTAAATTAGTCGCGTCAGAAGCTATCTCTTTAATATTTTTTGTTCTTCCATTAAGACTTAATTAGGGTAAGGTAGTATTTGGTTTTAGACTATTAGTAGCTCAAAGTAATAAGTCTTCTTTAATTTAATTTTATTTGTGAAATCCATGTTTACATGACATAATACATTAGTTTATTTTGTCATGTTATATTATTTTTAGTGACAAACTTGGCTGAGTGATTTTATAAGAGAAAAGTAAAAAGTTAAGTGATTTATTGATACAAAATAAAGTCGAATAATTTTACTACAAAATTTCTCATATAGTTGAGTGTCCTTTTGAGATATTTACTCGTGCTTGACTAGTTGTGAAGTTAATCCAAACACTACTTTTATATTTATTCTTATTGACCTTTTTAGAATAAATTGTGGGGCGAGTACAACATTGCGTACCTTTTAGCGCAGCGGAAGATCGTTGAACTCACCACAAAAATTAGCCCATAGTGAAACTTTGAATCTCTAGGAAATAAAGTTATAATCCACAAACTAAATGTCATTCTTCTTTTGTGTGTATTGTTGGAAGAACAAGAGAAGAATTTTGTTATATCCCGTATTTTATACATTCGGATATTTCAAGGTGGTCGTGGTAAGTTAAGGGCAAGACTATGTTCCAACTTATTTTAATATACAAGTTGTTTATTAGTATGGAAATATTGAGAAAGGCTAAGGGTAAAAAGGGAAATTCACAAAGTGGTTCATGGTAATATTATGGAAGACTAGGGGAAAAATGAGAATTTCACAAATGTTCAAGAAAATTCTTGAAAGGGCCACTTTGGCCGTGTGACATAAGGTGTGGGCCCCACCCATGGCCATGTGTCCATATTTTTATTTGTCGGACCTAAGTATATATAGAGAGAGAAGTAGTGGCAAATTAAAGCATAATTGTCCTCATGAAAATTCAAGAAGCTTGAGGAAAGAAAAAAATGGAGAGCATTCGGCCAAGCCATGGCCGAATCTTGGGCCATGGAATTTGATCACAAAAAAAATTATTTCTTCTAGTATTCCAAGAAATTGGAAGGTCCTCTTTAACATGGAATGGTTGTTGGAGCAATAAAACCATTTAATTGTGCAAGTTCACAACCTTAGCCAATCCAAGAAGTGGAGTGAGAAAGGTATGTGTTCAATCCTCCTTTACATATGTTATGGATGGTTTATGCATGTTGTTGTATGTAGATATGGATGAAATTCATGAAATATGTATGTGTATGGTGTGGCCGAATGGAGGTGGTGATTGTGTAGATATGATGAATTGATTTTATTTAGTATTTTGATTGTTATAGATGTGGATTCCATGATGAAAATGAAGGTTTGATGAATTGAAGTGAATTTGGAATCATTGTGGGGTTGTTGAAGAAGTTAGTGTGACATTAGTATGGTTTCTTATATTTGTAGGAATGCTATTGCTAATGTGTAGATTGTAAATATAATTCATGAATTTGGAAGTGAGACATGTGTTTGGAAGATTGTAAGTTGGGTTGTTGTGATTGAATTTGAAAGAAGGAAATAGGTTGTTATTGTTCTTGTTGAATTTGGAAGGTTTCGGGTGAAGTAGTATGTCGATTGGGTTGTTTTGAATATTATGTGAATTGAATTGAATATAAATGAAATGTCGTTGAATTGTATGACAAAGGTTGTTAATGTTAGAATGCGTCTTAAATTGATTGTTGATATTGTTGGCATGATTGTTGGTATTGTTGTTGATAATTTGGCCGAGTTGAATTCTCGGATTGTTGATTGATGATTTGGCCGAGTTAGATTCTCGGGGATGGTGTATTTACAGGGGAGATGCTGCCGAAATTTCGGCAGATCATAAGTGAATTTATTTGGAAAGACTAAGACAGACAAGTGTGTGTGACGATGAATCTAATGATTATGTAAATCTTCTTGAATGTAGACTAGCGATAACGAGCTTGGACAATTAAGCATAGCTAATAGGACGTGGAGAAGGTATGTAAGGCTTACCCTTTCTTTCTTTTGGCATGATCCTTATGAAACGAGCAGATGACGTATATGTATGATTTCAAAGAAATTCCTATTCTTATAGCCACTAGGATAGCTAATATTCTTGACTTCCATAAGCTATTTCATATGGTTTTGATGCGTATCTATGATGTCCGAAGATCTATGTGATATGTTTCCGAATGGCATTCGAAAGATAATTGATATGACTAAAGTCTTGATTTTCAAATGCTAGCACGTTCAATTATTCCATTGAGTCTTTGATATATTTTGATACGTACACATGGTTCCAAAAGCTCTATTTGATTTGATCCGTAACGATATCCGAAAGGTACCTGATATGATTGTTGCTTTGATTTTCCAAAAATGGCTTTTGAAACGTTCATAGAAGGTTCTGTACTTAAACGTCCATAACTTTTTCATACTAACTTGGATCGACTTAAAACGTGTTTATGACTTTCAAGTGTCGATTTGCGTTCCTACCTATCGAGTCTTGATTTATGTGCATATAGTTTCTCACTACTCTAATCGTGGATGCCTCAATATGTCCTTCACTGAGCCCGGGCCAGGATACGTTCTCGTGCGTACTCCACTGCATTATTCACCGAGTCCCTCTCACTTGCGGGCCGGGACACGTTATATGTATATGTATATGATGATACGGGGATGGCGGCCAGGATGGCATATGATGACTTCATTCACCGAGACCCGCAATAGAGGGTCGGGACATGTTATATGCATATAAGATATCTGATGTTGACATGCATGATTTTATCCACCGAGTCCCTCACTGGAGGGCCGGGACACGTTACGCATATATGATATATGATGTGGACATGTATGACTTTATCCACCGAGTCCCTCACTGGAGGGCCGGGACACGTTATATGTATACATGATATATGATGTGGATATGCATGATTTCATTCAAAAAGGCAAGTGTATTGATGTTTTAAAAGTCATATTTGTTCTGGTAAATCTCTGTCTCAGCTATGATCCTCTTTTCTGTATTTCATGCCTTACATGCTCAGTACATATTCCGTACTGACCCCCTTTCTTCGGGGGCTGCGTTTCATGCCACGCAGGTACACCCAGATGAGTAAAGGACATTGCTAGAAGATGCTTCAGCTGGATTGGCGAGCTCCATTTCCTTTCGGAGTGTTGCCGAGTCAGAGTACATATGTTATGATTTCTGATTAATGTTAGAGACTTTGCAGACAGAGTCGTGGGTATAGAATGTTAGTGTTGTAAGCGGCTCCACCAGTCGATGTGTTATTATGTCTCATGTTACAAGTTTCATGTGATGACAGATTTTATTTAATTTGAGCACGATGAAAAGAAAGTCTCTGAAAGTCTTATTATGTATTTCATTTTATTTGATATATGAGTCCAAAGAGATTATGTGTGTAACAAGAGTCAGCGGGTTCGCTCGACCCTAAATAAGAGTCGGGTGCCCATCACACCCTAGTAAGGTTAGGGTGTGACAAATATTTTCTGTTAAAGTTCAAGTGGAGGGAATTACTTTTTCTACAGAAGAAAAAAAAAATAATGAACCAGTTACTCTTTATGAACTGATTTTGCCCAGTATTAAATAATGATATAGGCAGTTAACTTCTCTGCAGGAAGTTATTTTTCTTTAATCTTCTATTCCTATCCCTTCTAATGGATCGGGTCAACCCATATGAAGCGACCCACGACCCAATATTCAACATCTCCCACCTCGCTCATGATGGGCTGGATTCAAACCATTATCATGCCAATAACACACGTAATTCATACATACAAGTAGTTTGTGCGACCTGCGAGCTTCAAGAGCTATATATAATACTCCACACCCGTTAAGGTTGTACAAAAGCTCCATGTAGAAATCCAATCACATGCGGAAAGGATTCACTACTAATAAGAGGATCTTGTTAATCGTAATACCCTAGACATCATTCGCTACTTCAGTAGCTAGTTATCCGATCCCTCATCCTCGAAACAGGCGAACTCGAGTTCATGTACAACTTTATTTACAATTACACTTGTTGCCGTTATGGTAAATGTAATGTTCGACCTGTGAATACAAGTTACATTTTTAATCTTAGTTGTTTTCCCTTTCTACTCGAAACTATCCATCACAAATCAACTGCTTTCCTAGACATGCACTGCATTGCCGAATCACTCATAACTATTAGTGGCATGCTAAGGTAGCAACATTGATTTATACTTCAAGAAACAGTAAAAGGTCAAAGGGTATTCCAATGGAAAGTCAATATTATAACTTTCTAGGTCTCACACAATGAAGAAGCAAGGATCCATTCCCCATTAACCTATTGGTCGCTCGGCACACGTGGTATGAAACACGTGTTACGGTGTTCTCACCTTATATTGGCGCGCGTTTCTCATTATTTTACTCATTCAACACCGCACAGATCTTGGTCTAGACACCTCCAAATGTCTAACCCGAGTTTTTCTCTTCAATGATCCTCAAATTCATCTTCTTAGAGAAACTCATATCTGGCTTACAAACAATTCATAACATGGTGGTGGAATTCATCTCTTCACATTCCTCAATGTAAGAGGCGATTGCTCGTGTGAGAGAGTCAATCTCATGACTTGTTCGACACACTTATATCCTTCACTGGGATATCATCACATGCATATAGAATATCAACATAATCTCAATCATAATTAATCTATGAGTATATTTTACAATACATAAATTTCAACATATCCTTCGCAAACCTAGAGCCACAACAAGTTTCTCAAATATGTCTCTAGATATTGATTTGTAAGAGGACAACTATCATCTTTGCGTAGGTATGTATTGCAATGTTATTTCTCCACTTGCCATGATGTCTCACACGGTTATATGTACTTGAAATAAATTTATTTGGTATTATTATGAAACTTAGGATCCTTTGTATATGCAATAGTCTCTTGACTATCACAATATAAAATTTTATGAAAGTAATCAAAGAATCCTTAACCAAACAATTGCTTGTACTACAAATGCACAAGCAACGAATTCAACTTCGTGCAAGTTTATTTCTTACTTTTTCTGACATAGTACTAGCAATTAGTAAGCCAATTAGTAAGAAAACATAGCCAGAGTTCGATTTTCCATCATTCCAATCACCAGCCCAATCAGCATCTGTATAACCTTTTAGGAGTAAATCAGATCCACTATAGCATAGTGAATAATTTGAAGTTACTTTAAGGTATCAGAAAATCCTCTTCACAGCTTTCAAGTGATCTATTTCAGGATTAGATTGATACCTGCTACCAAACCTATGGCCTAGCAAATGTCCGAACAAGTATACATCATAGCGTAAATCAAGCTCCTTTGCCCTAAGCAGCCATTTTCCTCCTCTCCTCATCCTCCCACGTCAAGATAAGATCACTCTAATGATTCCTAAGTAATTTTAACATTATTTCATGATTAGTAACATCATTCTTCAACCAAAACAAAGGATTTCCAAGGTAAATCCTTCTCAAGCGATTCCAAGCTAGAGTTTTGGTGTTCTTCGTCTGAGAAGCAGTTTAGTTTGTTGGATTGGAGCGATTACAGGTATGTAGGGTTTCTATCTATGTGTGCGAACATCATTGTTCTTACCCACGCCATGTTCTTCCATAATTATATGAAAGCTCATAAAAAACTAGGGTTCTAGACATGTTTATGATAACCCTAAGTACATGTACCATGATATACCATGTTTGTATTAATAATTCGTTGTTCTTGATATTCCATTTCGGTTATTGAGAATCTATCCATAACCCAAGAAAAACCATACTTTGCATTCCATGGGTTCTTAGATGCAAGAGATGAACCATTATGCTTATTTTCTTGAAAATCCTACATGTCTCCATGTTTTCATACAAGTATATTATGTAATTATATATTCATGTTATATTATACTTACAATTCATGTCTACAAATCATATTTAAGAAAACCACGGGCTCAGATGCCACCTATTTTCATGTTCATGTTTTTGGGATTTTCACAGATTACCGAGAAGGCTCAGATAGCCTAAAACTACGCTTGCCACCGTAGGATAAGGATCGATCCGCCCAGTTAGGATGATTCCTTCATGTTTTATTGATTGGATCCTCTCATGTCATGTTTATGTCTCATACCCCTGGCAAGGTATGAGATTACTCTGCTGGTTGGGCCAAGTAACAGACTCAACGTACCCACGTGGCAATTCATGTTGTCAGTTATATTAATGCTCTCCCAACTAAAAATGCTTTTAATCATGTTTTATATATATATATATATATATATATATATATATACTCATTTCAGATGATACTCATGTTCATGTTCAGCTTACAGATACAGTTTCAGGTCTATTATTTCCATGTGTCATGCTTATTTCATTCGGTTGCTTTACATGCCAGTACAATTTGAATGTACTGATGTCCCCTTTTATTTTCCTGGGCGCCTGCATTTCATAATGCAGATTTATAGGACGACAGATCAACTCGTTAGGACTTTGCACGTACCAACTATTGGTGAGCCCCATCTCATTTGGGGTTTTATCTTTACTTATGATTATTTCAGTCATGCAGTTAAGGTATGCTGGGGGCCTTATCCCAGTAGGAAATTTAGCAGTCAGACTCATGTCAGAGGTTTTATAGACTAGTCAGTTATGTTATGTCATATATGTAGAGTTGTATAGGAAGCATTGGCTCAGTTTTTATTACCTTATTTCCAGACTATTCCGTATTATGATATGATGATATTTCCAGACTTATGATTATGGTCCCACACTTTACTTAAATTATGCATGTTTATAGTTTATTCCGCATCAGTTCATGCTCATGTTGAGTCAACAAGCCATGTGGTTCACTCGATCACATGCAGTCAGGCACCGAGTGTCGTGTTACGCCCAGGCCATGGTTCGTGGCGTAACACCAAATACCTGGGGCTCCCCCTGTCTTAAAAGGGGCGGGCGCAAGGAAGTATGGAAAGATTCCCTACAAACCAAGTGCGGCTCCCGCGCTCATCCCAAAGAAATTTAAAAAGCCAGATATTCCTAAATATAATGGAACCACTTGATCCGGAGAAGCACATAACGATCTTCGGAGTGGCCATCACTAGACACGACCTTAAACAGCATGAGATCTGTAACACCTCATACCCCTAACAGCTTACCTTCATGATTCGGGACTTAGAAACCAAGACAAAAGTGTTAGAATTGGAAAATTTGTCCTCAGGACATCAATTGTACGATTTACGACCAAAGTACGGGACGTAATTTGGTGGGCGTACATCGAGGGAATTGGCAGAGAGCATCGAGGGTTGAAAACCCTAGTACGGGCAGAGAAGTACGAGTCGTACCTTGAAGGACGGCACGTACCTTGAGCCCGTACTTCCCCCATCGAAATTGAACTATCACTGAAAAGTTGACCCAATGTACGGACACGATGTACGGGCCGTACTTTGAAGTACGGGACGTACATTTAGGCCGTACTTGTCCCGACGCGGCCAGAAACTATAAAAACGAGGGTTCGGTTCTATTTTTTACTTTTCACATTCCCTCCAGCCCTAGGACGAAATCTTCCCCTTCATCTATTGAAATTCACCAAGGTAAGTTATTCCAAGTCATCCCAAGTTAATTCTAACATGTATCCCTGATTCCTAAACAAGAATTCAATCTTTTTACCTTAGGGTTTTCAAGAAAACCCATTTAAAGGATTCAAGACTAAAGCTTTGGGATTCTTTTACAAAGTTCAGATTTTTATTACGAGTTAGGAGAATTACCAGGTATGTAGGGTTACTACCTACGTGTGGGAACATTCTTGTTCTTCCCCACGCTACTTCTTCCATAAAGTAAGTGGTTATACAAAAACTAGGGTTCTTAACCATGCTCATGATAACCCTAGGTCCATGTACCATGCTATACTAAGTGTTGAAGTATTATTAATCCATTATTGAGTACTTGACATTTCCTTATGATTATTGAGGATATGTCCGTAATCCATGAAAACCCATACTTTGCATTCCATGGATTCTTACATGCAAATTGTAATTTATTATGTTGATTTTCAAGAAAATGCTCTACATGTTTTACACATTTTTATGCAAGAATACTATGAAGTGATATCCATGTACATGCAACTTATGATTTATGAAAACCATGGGCAGCAAGTGCCACCTATTTTCCATGTTCATGTTTTTGAGAGTTGCACAGATTACCGAGAAGGCTCAGATAGCCTGAAACTACATTTGCCACCATAGGATAAGGATCGCTCCGCCCATACTTAGGAATATTCCTTCATATTTTCCCCATTGAGGGATTTGGATCCATTCATGCCATGTTCATGTCTTGTACCCCAGCAAGGTACAAGATGGCTTAGTTGATCGGGCAGAGATCAGACGCCACGTGCTAATATGGTGGTTACATGTCGGTCATACTAATGCTCTCCCATAGATATTTTACTCAAGTTATATATCTATATATATATATATATATCCATGTGCATGCTCAAAACCAGGTTTCAGTTTCAGTTTAGCTTTATTATTGTGATTTCATGTGTCATGCTTATTCTTTCAGTTGCTTTACACACCAGTACATTCAATGTGCTGACGTCCCCTTTTATTTTACTGGGGGCCTGCATTTCATGATGGAAGTACGGATTTACAGGACAACGCATCTGCTCAGTAGGACAACATTTCGTATCAGCTTTTAGGTGAGCCCCATTCTCTTCGGGGTTTAGTCAGTTATTTACTTTCATGATTAGCTATGAAATAATGGTATGCTAGGGCCTTGTCCCAGCAAGTATGTTTAGCAAACTCATGTTCATGTAAGAGGTTTCACAGACTATGCAGTCAATTGTGTCAGATCTTAGAGTTGAGTAGCCATCTTCGGCTCAGTTTTGATATTTCAGCATTCATGATTTAAACAAGTGTTTCATCTAATATTGTGACTGTTTTTAGTTTATAAAGGCTCGTCCTGTTTTCATGTTATATTCCGCTCATGTATGCCTCATGATGATTCAGCAAGTTATGTGGTTCACTCGGTCACATGCAGTCAGGCACCGAGTCTCGTGTTTCGCCCCGGCCATGGTTCGGGGCATGATAAGATCGAATCAGTCATGCTGAAAAAATCCAACACACGCTCGTCAAGGGAGCAATTTCCTGGTATAATCTCATGCCTGAAAATTCTATTGACTCTTTTGCTGCTCTTACAGATACGTTTATAAAAGCTCATGCCAGGGCTTGAAAGGTCGAGACACACAAAGAAGATATCTTTGCCATAAAACAGAGGAATGGTGAGACGCTCTGCAACTATGTGGAGAGGTTCCAACAAGAGAGGATGCTGCTGCGCGCCATACCGGAAGATTGGGTTGTTGCGACATTCTCTGATAGATTGAATAGCAATGGTTTAGAGGAATCGAGAAAGTTGAAAGAAAGCTTGAGGGAGTTCCCGGCCAAGTCTTGGAATGAGGTGAACAATAGATACACGACCAAGATGAAGATAGAAGACGACCTCAAAATCGGACGGTAGATAGAAATAAGAAATAGCCTCAGGAGAGGCCTGTGAATACCCATCTGCTAGGCAAAGCAACCCGCGAGATTGGTATAAACCATATGCAGCTCGCCCCTTCTAAGGGGCGACGCAGGGACCCGAAGATCCTTGTATGATCAAGACCAGCCTAGTAAATCCTCAGTTGATTGGAGCCCTCTAGGTGTGGCCTTGTATAATTTCCATACGGATGCTGGGGAACTGGTCATCGCCATGACGAAAATAAAGGAAGCATGGTTTCTAGTATCAACATAATCTAACCCAAATAGATGCGATATAGAACTATGGTGTGTATTCCACACCTTCCCCAAACACTTGATCGAAGATTGCAAGCATTTGCATTATGACGTGGCAGACCTATTACGAAGGGGACACCTGAAGGAGTTTCTAAGCAACCGGTCCAAGTACACTCGAGAGAAGGATACTCAAATTTCGCACAAAAAACGGATGCCTCTTGGTACGATCAATGTGATTTTTGAGGCAAAGGCTGTCGGGGCAATAACCCAAGGTCCTTGTGACAACAAACTTTTCCCTTCCAGAAGGGAGGAGGAACCAACCTAAGGAGCCCATTACATTATAAGCTATGGAAGAAAGGAATGTCAGTGGTCCACACACTGACGCACTCGTAATATCTCTACAAATTTTTAATTTTAACATTAAATGTGTGCATGTTGATCCAGGTAGTGCTGTTAACATTGTGAAGCTCCGAGTTCTCAAAGAATGCAGTTAATGGAGCAAGTGATCCTGGTGATTAAAGTGCTGACTGGGTTCAACTTATCAAGCGAAACCATACCAAGGCAGACCGAGCTGGTTACGAATGTTCATAGGGTCTCCGCAAAGGCTTTGTTTGACGTCGTGGAAGGTGACATGCCTTACAATCTGGTGATAGAAAGACCATGGCTGCATAGCATAAAGGCAGTCCCTTCTACTTCCTATCAAGTCATGAAATTCCCCACCTCTTAGGGGATAGCCAAAGTTCGGGAGGACCCAGAACCCAGCCTAGAAAGCACAGCCCCGTCAATTGTTAAGGACCGTCAAAGGCATGTTGATTGCTAGCAATTACAGAACACCAACTTTGGGCCAGGCCCCAGCCCATAGCCGAGCATGAAAACGGAGTGGAAAAGATAAAAGATTTGCCCAACAAGGTTCCGCAGAAAAGAACACTAAGAGGATTTGTTGCGCCTGAAGAGGTAGACGCGAGAAGTATTAAACTTGAGAACCTCAAACTCACCGCATGTTGTCTGACCTACCGTGAATAGGTACACCTTGGCAGGGGCTTGGAGTCAGAATCCCGAGGGAAATTGCTTAATTTTTTAACGAATAACATGAATAGCTTCACTTGGTCAGGTTTAGATATTGCAGGCGTCCCTTCAGAGGCGATCATCCATAAGCTAAACATCAGCCCTGATTGCCAGCTAATCAAACAAAAAAGGTGCTCGGTGTCGGCAGAACGCAGTCAACTCGCTAAAGAATAAGTAGCCCGGCTAATCGAGCATGGAGCGGTCAGGAAGGTAAAATATCCGGATTGGTTGGCTAATGTCGTAGTACTCCCTACGAAGCCGATAGATTTCGAATGTATTTGGATTTATAAGATTTAACTAAAGCATGCTTAAGGAGCTCGTACCTTATGCCTCGTCTAGATCAGGTGATCGACTTGGTGGCCGGGCACGAATTACTCAGCTTCCTGGATGTGTTTTCAGGGTTCGACCAAAATTGGTTGGACCCCGCGGACCAAGAAAAGACTTTGTTCATTACGGAGCATGGGACCTACTGCTATAATGTCTTGCCGAAAAACACAGGCATCACCGTTCATCGGCTGGCCCATCAGATGTTCCAGCATCAGATGGGCCGGAGTATTGAAATTTATTTGGATGACATAATTTTTAAATCCCTGGGAACGGAGGAACACATAAGACATTTGTAGGAAGCATTCGATATTCTTCGTGCCCACAACCTGAAGTTGAATCCAGAAAAATGTGTCTTCGGGGTAGGCTCCGGTAAGTTCTTGGGATCCATTGTGTCCAACAGGGGCATCGAGGTTATCCCGGATCACATTTGGGCCATCGAACAAATACCAGAAGTCTTTGATAATACTAGAAAGGTTTAACAACTAGTTAGGAGAGTGGCCTTGCTAGGCAGATTTATATCACGACTGTCCGAGTGTTGCCACAAATTCTTCAGTGTGCTTAAAAAATAAAAGCATTTTGAATGGACCTTGGAATGCTAACATGACTTAACAGATTTGAAATACTTGTCTAATCCTCCCCTGCTGGTGAGACCAGAGAAAGAAAACCCTTGCTGGTCTATTTGGTTGTTTCAGAAACCACGGTAAGTGTTGTGCTCGTCCGCGAGGAGAAAGATACACAATCCCCTGTCTATTATATCAGTAAGGCCTTACCGGAGGCTACGTTACTCGCACATCAAAAAACTGGCACTAGCTTTAGTGGTTGCGACCCCAAAGCTGAGACCATACTTCCAGTGTCACCCGATCTGCGTGGTAACCTCTTTCCCTTTGAGTAACATTCTGCACTAACCTGAACTTTCGATCCGGTTAGTAAGATTGTCGATTGAAGTGTGCACTTATGACATCACTTATTGACCCTGGACTGCTATCAAGTCACAATCCTTAGTCGACCTCGTCGCTGATTACAGTCCGGGCATGATGCTCCGCTCCCAGAAGGAGGCGAATCGGGAATAAGAAGACACCTCTGGGGAATGGGTCCAGCATACTGATGGGACATTAAGGCAAAAGGGACAGGGCTTGGAATTATCTTGATTGCTCCATTAGGAGCCACGGTGAGACGAGCCATTAAATGTTTATCCTTAACTAACAATGAGGTCGAGTATGAGGCAATAATTGCAGGGCTTGAATTGGCTTGGGGCCTAGGAGCTAACAAGTGGGAATTAAAAAGTGGTTCCAACTGATCATAAACTAGATCCTCAGGAAATACTAGGCCAAAGATGAGCAGGTGCAGGAATATTTGAACAGGGTCATGGCATTACAATCTTGCTTTCGACAGTGGAAGGCCACCCAAATTTCTCGTGAAATGAATGCACAAGCTGACGGCTTGGCAAATCTGGGGTCTTTAGCTAAAACAATAGGGGAGGGGTCAGATTCCATAGTCCACCTGCTGCACTCCGTCCTGGACTTGGGACTGCATGAGTTGAATTCCACAAACCTAACATGGGACTAGCGGAACGATATTGTAAACTACCTGCAGAATGGGACTCTCCCTAAAGATGCCAAAGTTGCACGAGCGGTGAGAGTCAAAGCTGCACGGTATTACGGTTCACTTTTACGGGGGTGCATAAAAGCTACTTCGAGGTTGTTGGTGCTCTAAATGAATTTTAGTATTTTTAGAGTCGCCACCTAATTTATTAAGGGAAATCAGGAAAATCGTGTAAAAAAAATTTCAAGCAAGAGAGAAATCTTTTTAGTACAAAAGTTCGAGGTCGGGGTTCTGGTGATCCCCTAGAGAAGATTTTACGCACCCTAGTATTAAAGATCCGTAGAATACGGTCGACCTAAGAGCTTTAATGTGTGATAAATTGTGAGTATTTGCTAAAATGTTTTCTTTCTTGAAAAGCTGTCATTCATTCATATCATTAATCCAAGAAAAATTTTGGCAAAAAAGAAAAGGGGTTTTTGGGTTTGAAAATCCACACAAGTGTTCAACTCACTTTATTGTCGGACTAGGACATACCCGGGATTTCTCCCGACTAGAGTCGCTACTATTCTAGTCCTAATAAGATGAGTTTAGCTCTTACGGGTTTTTATTTTATGTAAGAAAATATGGAGTATTCTCGTATATTTATATATATATATATATACACACACACACACACACACATATATATACATATACATTTATATACATATAAGAAAAATGAAAGTGTTATTAAGTTCAAATTTTATCATTTTTGAAGCCTATAAGGTCAAATCATATCCAAGTCCAAAGTTCATCATACCTCAATGTTGGTCCATAAACATTCCTCTTTTTTCAGCTCGTGTAATGTTGGGCTTCCAGGCCCAAAGTCCTTTTTCAGAAATGTACCCAAGTCAGAAGTTCAAGTAATCCAAATTTAATGTTCGGCTTCCAAGCCCAAATATCCCTTCTTGCTCTTAGTCCACAAGTCTTTGAATCCTTTGGCCCAAATAATCTCAAAAATCCCTTTTAGTCCAAGTCAATAGCAGTCCGTTTTTATTTCAAACAAGATCAAAATCTTAACTTTAACAAAAGACCCAGATTTTTCTCAAAAGTATTCGGTGTGTTCTTCATCGAAAACAAATCCACCATTTAAACAACATTAGGCTATTCATTGAAATTTCATTATTTTTTAAAATTTTGAGAGCAGTCTGGTTTCATCAGTGGGTTTAAGGCCCAAAACAGTCCAATTATATCAAGATACTAATTTTCACAAAGGGGCGGAAGGCCCAAATCAATTTTGAAACCGTTTTTCCTTTATTTAAAATGCTAGTCCAATTTTAAACTTAGTTAAAAATTGGATTAAGTTTCATTTCATGCAAAGATTTAAGTTATTCGAACTTTGAAAATTGGCAGAGGGGCAACACCAGTTGGGGGGCGGAGTCCCAGCAGTTAATTCCGTGCCTCCAGTGGTTCCCAATGAGGCTGCGGGAGATGCAGCCGCACCAGCTCAGCCAGCGGTAGTGCCAGTTCCGCCAGGGGCTGCAACTGCTCCATGTATACCAGATGCGATGGCGCAGGTGCTGAATTGGCTGTATGGGTTGGCACAGACAAGGGTGATACAGGCCGTTCCAGCAGGTAGGGGCGCAGGGATAGCAGCCCTAGGTCCGGCTAGAGTTCAGGCTCCGGGAGTTCGGCATACCGCAACAGTGGCACCTCGCTTGGATGAAGTTTCGGGGTTCGAGGTATTTTCGAGTCCAGTTACAGGGCCGATGATGACCGGTGGGGAGCATGATTTAATTTGGAGGTTCACTAAAATGAAGCCACTGATTTTTTATGGTACTGAGTCAGAGGATGAATGCGTACGAGTTCATCATAAATTGTCATGAGAGGCTCCATAAGATGGGGGTTGTGGACAAGTATAGTGTTGAGTTTGTAACCGTCCAATTCTTGGGTGATGCCAAGTTGTGGTAGAAGGCATATGTGGAGTGCAGGCCAGCTGGGTCACCTCCGTCAACTTGGGTTCAGTTCTACTTAGTGTTTCTAGATAAGTATGTCATACGTACTCTGAAGGACAGAAGGAAGGATGAGTTTGCTTATATTGATCAGGGAAACTCATCTGTTATCGTTTACGAGTCTCGTTTCCATTTTTTATCCTGATATGCTCTTCAGTTGTTGCGTACTGAGGAGGAGCGGATCAGGCGATTCGTGAAGGGATTGAACACTGGAGTTCAACTATCAGCTCTTCATCTTGTAGCCACTGGGGCTTCATTACAGGAGGTAGTAGAGCATGTCCGTATTGCTAAGGCGTTTAGACAGGAGAGTCATGCAAAGCAGGTAGAGAAGAAAGCCCGAATGGGTGGGAATTTCAGCAACTCTTTCTCGAGGGGTCAGAGTTCACAGGTGTATTCAGGACGTCCGATTCAGTTCGCTATACAGGTGTCTGTTGGAGGCCCATCAGGGGAAAATTATCAGTCTTCAGGTGAGCATGGGAGTTATACTGCTTCATCAGCTTCTGTTCAGCGACCTAAGCTGGACCGTGTTTATTACGAGTGTGGTAAGGTAGGTCATATTAAGAGTTTTTGTCCCAGACTCAGACAGGGTGGACAGGGGACTCAGTATCAAGCTCCCTAAGCTCCATTTGCACCGGATAGAAGAGGTAAGGACCGTGCACCGGCGGGGCGGGGCGGCCACACCACTGGTGTGGGTGGCGCTCAGCCTAATTGAGATGGACCTCAAGCAGGCAGAGGCGGACAGCAGCCTGACAGGGGCGGGGCTCAGACTGGATAGGGTAATCACGGTGGTTCGCAAGCTACAAGAGGACGAGGTCACTTGTACGCTTTTCCAGGTAGACCCAAGGCTGAGGCCTCCGATGCTGTCATCATAAGTACTATCTCAGTTTATGACCGGATGGCTTCTGTTTTATTTGATCCGTCCGGGTTCTACTTTTTTATATGTTTCTTCATATTTTGTTGTGGGTTTGGATATAATGTGTGATACTCTTGATGCCCCTATTTATGTATCTACTCCGGTTGGGGATTTGGTGGTGGTAGATAGAGTCTACCCTTCTTGCGCGATTACATTATGGGATATAGTACTCGGGCGGATTTGATGATCCTAGACATGGTAGATTTTGATGTCATTTTGGGCATGACTTGGTTGTCCCCGCATTATGCAATTCTTGATTGTCACTCTAAAACTGTTACCTTAACTATGCCCGGGGACACCTAGACTTGAGTGGAAGGGTAACCTTAGTCTCATCCTTAAGAAAATCATATCCTTCATTCGTGCTAAGAAACTGGTGGAGAAGGAGTGTTTAGCTTATTTGGCACATATCCGTGATACCAGCGCAGATACTCCATCTATTGATTCGGTTCCAGTAGTACACGACTTTGCGGACGTGTTCCCGCGGACTTGCCAAGTATGCCACCTAACTGTGATATTGACTTTCAGATTGATTTAGACCCTGGGACTCGTCCTATCTCTATTCCACCCTATAGAATGGCGCTAGCAGAAATAAGGGAATTGAAAGAACAGCTGCAAAATCTTTTAAGCAAGGGGTTTATTCGCCCGAGTGCCTCTCCTTGGGGTGCTCCTGTGTTGTTTGTTAAAAAAGAAGAATGGGTCTATGCATATGTGTATTGATTACCATCAGCTGAATAAGGTAACTATCCAAACAAGTGTCCTATTCCTTATATTGATGACTTGTTTAGATCAGTTACAAGGAGCTTCTGTGTTCTCTAAAATTGACTTAAGGTTAGGGTATCACCAGTTAAAGATTCGGGCAGAGAATGTTCCTAAGACAGCTTCCAAGGACCAGGTATAGGCACTATGAGTTCTTGATTATGTCTTTTGGGCTTACAACTGCCCCAGCTGCGTTCATGGATTTGATGAACAGTGTTTTTAAGCCTTTTTTAGACTCTTTCATAATAGTGTTCATTGGTGATATCCTGGTGGATTCTAGAAGTAAGGAGGAACATGAGAAACATTTGAGGATTGCTCTTGGGGTATTGCGGGAGAAGAAGTTGAATGCTAAGTTCTCCAAGTGTGAATTTTAGTTGTCTTCTGTGTCCTTCTTGGGTCATGTAATTTTAAGAAAGGGTATTATGGTTGCACGGCAGAAAATTCAAACAGTCTGTGAATGGGCTAGGCCCACATCAGTAATCGAAATGCATAGTTTTGTGGGTCTGGCTAACTATTATCATCGGTTTGTGAAAGGGTTCACCTCTATTGCTTCTCATTTGACCCGTTTGACTCAGAAAGAGGTACTATTTTAGTGGTCTGATGAGTGTGAGAAGAGCTTTCAAAAGCTCAAGACATTGTCAAATATAGTGCCTCGTGCATATATTAACCCACAACGTTGTCATAACATCTATATGTGTCTGTCTAGAACAAATTCTTTTTAAGTTGTTGCGGAACGGTTCTTCTAAATTCAGGCACGACGTGTAGTACTACAAGAGGAGCAAAACGAATTAAGATTAATGAAGATATAAAGCCAGTATCGCTAAGTGGTAAAATTTATGTAATCTCACAATTTTATTTTATTTTGATAATTTAATCATTGACACAATTTCATTTTTTCTTGAACCATCTATTCTCGCATTTTCTATAAAATCAATTCTTGATTTACCTTTGTGTTTTCATGCTCAGTTGCTTACTGCTAGTTAATCTTGCAATTTTTTGTAAATTTTAATCCAAAGAATCAACAAGTGGGTTCTTCAAATTTACCACTTATTTATACCTGGTTTATATCTTCATTCTCTTTTTGCAGTAGATACTAATGACTTTTACTAACGAACGATGTAGGATAGCAGAACAGAAATCCGAGTCCTAATTATAAAAGGTATTAAAAGAAAAACTGAACTCAAAAGAACCAAGTCTATAAATCTTTGTTTGAGGTCTTGTTTTGGCCAGAATCTCAATCAAAAAATTCAAACAAAAGTTTAAGAAATAAGTTGCCAAACTCCTAGTTTTAAAACGTAAAAACAAACACCGCCAAGTTCCTACCCAAGAAATCCACTGATGAGAGAATAAAATATACTAGTCGATGAAATTCGTTTGTGTTTGGTTAGTATTTTTCAAAAATATATTTCACCAAAAAGTATTTAACTTTTCAAAAAGGAAATTATGAATATCCCTACTGTTAATTCATTTTGCGAGCTTCAACAAACATATGAACATTGTTGTCAGCTTGTTCATGTGCTACTCATCCAACCTTGTTTTACTATCACCTTGTCCCACATCCAACCAAATACCCAAAGAAAAATCTTGGTTGACGACCATATAATATCGCAATGCTAAACGATCCAAATGAAGAAACTCATAACTAGAGCACAGAAGATGTTAGAGCTATTAACCTGCCTTCCCTTGCCCCAATTCTAACAATATTTCAATGCTAGTAAATGTGATTCAAACCTAGAAACTCAAAACTACAGTGACAAACTTCCATGTTAGAAGGTGATTAGAGATCAAGAGAAGCAAAGCCTAGCTCATCCCACTTTTCATAGTTGATTTCTTATACATCCATTTTCCTCAGGACAAGAACATTTACTTCGTTCTTTCCCCAACTTTGATGAGTACGAAGCAAACAGAATTCTACTCAACCAAATCGTCATGCTGGTTTAGAATTGGGAGAAGGCTTCTCCATGACAGAACTGGAAGTTATCACCACCTCATGCCAAAAATGTCATGTCCTATATGCATTTTGCCATCATTCTATAAAATATCAATACAACACAAAGTCCTCAGAGTAGAAACAATACTAAAATACTGCATATCTGACCGGGCATCCATCTTGACCAGACTTCTACTTCAAGTGACAGGAGAACCAGATCAGCCCCCGGATGCAAAACATCAGAGCTACAAGGAGTGTTTCTTGCATCATACCCTTGTTTGGATTCCACCCACTTCATGAATGTTACAAGAAAATGTTAAAGAGATCAAGGATAAAAACACTCCCTCCTCCCCTCCAAAAGATGGGTATTTTTAGATTTAAAATCAACAGAAACTTTGGCAACCAGCCCCCATCCGACCAAAAAGAAAGAAAGGAAAGAAAACTCTCGAGTCATTTTGTTCAGCTGTTGATAAACCAATTTCTCCAACCACCATTTTATTTTAAGTTAAAAACAAGCCAAAAATCCACTGTGAATCAAATCTTCTACCAAATATCTGTATAAAAAATCAAGTGGTTGCAGTGTGGAGATCAAATCAGCGATCAATCTATATATAAAGTGCACTCTTAAGCCACAAGCATAACAAGCGTCAACGAAGAAAAATTGGAGGAAAACAGAAGACACCTGCAATGAAATGCCATGAACATCACCATCTACCTGCAACAGCTACATGATAATCCTTGCAACAAATTAGCTGACCATTCGATGTGCTCATTATGTTATATATTTGAACCGAGAGAAAAGCAAAAGTTGCTTCTTGAGACATTCCAGTGTTTTGTGGAGCAGTAGAAGAAACCATTCAGAAAATAAGATGTTTGAAGTTGGAAAGACATTGCTAAATATCTAAAATACCAGTGAGACATGGGTAGGATACCCCTACCTTCTCAATCCTTTTAAGAGAGGAAAGTTTAGTGCAAAATACTACATAGTGTTTAAAAACATTCGCCAGAATATAAGTACTTGAATAAAAGAAAAATACACATTGAAGATTATGGTCTTTAAACAAAAGGAAACTTTTGATAGTAAAAGACTTCATTTGGAGAGTGCCCAGAACTTCAGAAGAATCACCAGTCCAAAACTAAAAGTTTGATGCATTTATGAAGGAATCTGCACATAGAATAGGTAAAACATAAAAACCTAAGTAGAAAAATATTTTTAGCAGAAAACACCCTGAAACGCAGTTAAAAAGTAATACTTTCGGAAATCTGAAAGAGAAGTTCAAAGATATTGCTTTTATGTAAGACAGAAATTTAACACAAAAATATATGGTAAACATAAACAAACAAACCCAATGAATATGAGCTGCAAAACTTATGAACTAAGCAACGAATAAATAAATTTTACCTTCCTTGGAAGTACAACCATTGCACTACTGATACCTGTGTCCAAGACAACAGTATGGGAAAAAAGAGAAAACAAACCATAAACATTTTTATGCAATTCGAAGTTAATCTCTTTTACAAAAATCTTCTATTTTCGATAAAGACAATTTGAGGTTACCCTATTAAGATCTCTCTTTCAGTAGTACAAAATTGTCGAAAAATAACAATCAGCACTAGGCTACTAATTACTATAGCCAAGCTTCACATGAATAACATCTCATCAAAGACTTCCTCCAAAAGAGGAGTTAGACTAGGCCTCCATGGAGTAAGACAACATATTTTTCCTAGATTATCGGATTTGAAAGTATTTTCTACGCCAACTAGATTCTCAGATTTGAATGTATTTCTAGTCTCCCTTGCAAATTAAGTAAATGTCTAGCTGGTTGGATATTTACTCAAGTATGCTTTACACACATTGCTTACAGGTACCCCCAGCCTTTTAAACCACCGAGGGTGCATTACATTTAAGTTGGATATGACATAACCTAGAACATGCTACAATCCCTTAGTGTAGATGCATGCAAAGAAATCAATCATTAATCACAGGAACCAGTCAAGATCGTAGTAAGAAATATCATGTGAACTATGTAAGCGATAAAAAGCAACACACAACGCGCGAGAAAGAAATCACACCTTAAGTTTTCCTAGTGACCTCCATAGCCTGAGTAAGGTGCACCACCACCTTGTGGTCTAGCACCACCCTGCATCTGTGGGTTTTGGTACTGCATCCCTGGCTGAGCTCCATAGCCACCAACAGCACCCTGGGCACCATATCCTGTTGCATTGTTCATCGCCGGTGGCACACCCTGAGGATTCACTGGCCCACCAAGACCTCCAAGCAAATTCCCAATCCCCAAATTAGCTCCTTGGGTAGCTAACAGGGCCGTCAGTGCCTGCCCAAGAGCTGGGGTCACAGCTGCAACAGCAGGATTGTATCCCACAGGTGCAGGCCCTGATGGCGCCATCAAATGCCCAGTTGATCCTCCTGCACTGCCACTGCCACCTGAATTTTTTTGGATAAAATAACAATTAATCAATTTTATGAGAAAATCAATGATATTAAACAACATACCCAGTGGAGTATACAAGTGATATTCAACAACAACATATCCAGTGTGGTATACAAGTGATATTCAAAATATAGAAAACCTACACAAAAGTACAGTTCTCCAGTACCTGAATATTTCCCCTTCTTGGCAGGATGCTGATAATACTGTTGTTGATGATGATGCTGAGGGTAATGCTGTTGTGACTGCGGCTGGTGCTGCTGATAGTAATTCTTGTTATGCTTTGGCCCATCAACCGCCTTCTGACAATGAAGTGTATGCCCTTCAAAGCTCTTATGTGGCTCCTCTAATGCCTTTCTTGCACTCTCAACACTCTTATAAACGAACAAACAGAACCCCTTAGGCTTCCCAGTTTGCTTATCCAATCCAAGTGGACCTTCCTCAACTTCACCAAACTTTGAGAAAAACTCCAACAACTTTTGAGGATCAAGATCAGCAGCCACATTGCTAACAAAAATCTTCCTTTGTGTATACTCCGAAACCGATGGAGCTGCAGCAGTAGGTGGCGGGGCCGGGACAGGCCCGGCAGATGCCAGCTGGCAAGAAGTCATTCTTGTACCAATTTTCTTCTGTGGTTCAATCAAAGCTTTCCTAGCACCACTTCGATGTTTAAACAATATAAAGCCATAACCTTTTGATTTACCCGAAACCTTATCAGTAACTGCTTTACAATCCTCAATTTCCCCATACTTTCCAAACACACTAGTCAAGGTTTCGGCCGTGGTATCCCAACCTAAGCCGTGCACAAAGATTTTCCTGTGTGCCGGATCTTTATCAGCCAATTTTTGAATATTTTCTTTGAAATCAGGGTATTTAGCTAAAGCTTCTTTGATAAGAGCTGTAAGTTGATCCTTTGTGAAAGGTTCTAGAAGCTTCTCAAGTGGCTCATCTTCCAAATCCTCTTCATCCCCTTCCTGGTGGGTCCAACAAACAATTAATTATAACAATTATCAAAATTCTCCCAAAAAGGGGAACTTTTTAAAAACGTACAGCCCAACATAAAAAAAAAACCACACCAAGTAGCCATATGTTGAGTTTATACAATATAATACAACATTATACCTGGGAGGAAAGCATTACACATATTGTAGCAACCCAGTATAAAAGGTGTTTATACACAAATATGGGCTAAACCGGGTAACAAACTCAAAATATGGCTAATGCATGTAAATATTTTCTCTCCAATTGTAATTTACCCAAAAGAAAAAATAATAGACTAAGATTCTAAATAAAGGTTAGGGTTAATGGTCCCTCAGTTATTTGGTAATTTACCCCCATGATATCTTACTAACCACATTAAACCTTCAATTAGCTGAATTGTGCACTTTTGATCCCTTCGCTTGTCCATACTCAAACTCTAGTATAATTATTAATCATTCAACCACTTAATTATGTTAAATTTGTACTAGCTCATATTTAATGGTAATACAGTTACAAGAAAATAGTCAACTATAACATACACTTTGCTTTTTAGTATGTCCCAAAAAGAATGATACCTTTACTCATTTGGCAACAATTTTACTTTAAACTTTACATTTTACACGTAACAACACAAAAATCTTTGACTTGTTTAGACACGAGATTCAAAAGTTAGTGCCCAGTCAAACTATATAATGTAAATTGGGACGGAGTAAAAAGATAGGGACCAAAAACATAATTTACTAATAAATTAGGGACCAAAAGTGTAATAATCCCTAAAAGGATAAGGATAATACCTTTTTAACCTCATCGCCACCGTTAAGTTGTTGTTGGTCGTTAACAGACTTAACGGCGTCGTTTCCAGATCCAGGTGTTTCTTCTTCTTCATCATCGTTATCTTCATCTTCGGGATCTGGTTCTTCTTCGTCTTCTTCTTGTACTGTCTCTTCTTCTTCTTCTTCGTATTCTACTTCTTCTTCATGTGCGGCCTCGGGTTCGGGTTCTTCAACAACATCGGGTTCTTGTTTAATGTCTTCAACTGATTGTGTTGATTCTGAAGCTCTGGTTTTTCGCTTTTTCGCCATGGTGAAAATACTATTAGAGAGAGAGAGTGCAAATTAGGGGTTTCTGATTTGGGGGCTAGGGTTTCGGTGGGGATAGAGAGAGGATGATAAAGTGAAGTGGAGGCTGATATTTATGGTTAGGGTGGTGTTAGGATATGGGTATCGGGTCGGGTTTGGTAGAATTGGTTTTGAAAATATTTGAAATTTATTGTGCAAAAGTATCTGTTTAAAATTAGTATCAATTGGTTCTCATTTAATCTTTGTAATATATAATAATCACTGAATTTTAAAAATAATATTGTAGAATTCAAGTGAGCATATTCGTGAATAGACAAAACTAGAAAAAAAGATCGAGGAGGAAAAACAAATGGAAAGAAGATAAATTATGTGTAGCTTGGAGATTAAAATTTAATTTTTTTTTTAATTGAAAAACTTTGAATCATTTCTCGATTTGTGCATGTCATCCTTGCGCAAGGATCATGCTAATCTTCTCTGTATCGTTCCAATTTTATCAGATGACGCCAAAGGGACAGATTAGAATTCAAATTTCTGTGAAGGTAAAAAGATATTAGTTAATGTTTTCCTTCTGTTTAATTATTGATGGAGAAAATATATTTGATACTTATGTTGCGAGAGGAACAAGTTACGGTTTACTCAAATAACACTATTATAAATAATAAAAATATTCATATTGAACCAAATATATAAAACTTTAAAATAAAAAGATAATCAAAAGTTGAACAAAAATAAAAAAAATCAATTCGAAAAATATAAGTGTTTAACAACACTCGTTCAAAATCAAAAAGGATAAGTAAGTCATTTTACTATAATGTGACTTGATTCTAACTAAGTAACAAATGAAAGACTTGATTAAGTGATAATATAGGTAATGCAACTTGATTCGGATTCGTGGATTGTGGTTTGAAATTTTGAATTGACCGATAGCTAATGAAATGAAATTTTTAGATGAAAAATAATGCATAAAATTACTTGAAAGAAAGTTGTCACGAAAGACCTATAATGTCTTACAATTCATGCAAATTCTGTAAAGATAGAGCACCACAGAAGAAAAAGATTTGTATAGGCACATACAGATTCAAGATATGAAGTTTGTGTGTTTCTACAACGATCTCAAGTTAATATATAATAATAATTGAGTTCATCGTCAAATATTAATAATTGATTTCGTAGTACATACACTACATCTAGACAAAAGTTACTTGATTCACGTGAATTCATAACTTAAAATTTGCTCCGCCCTTTCTTGTTTTTTATTTCAAATACTAGTTTTTGGGCGCATGCTTTACGTGTGTACTTATATCAATAAGTATGCATTTAAAAAGTTGCATGAATATTGTTGAACACTGTGCTAAGTTATGAAAATGATGAATATTGATCGTATTTATATAGCTCAATAAAAAAAAGAAATCTTGCCCCACGAAAGTCCTCAACTATCTTATTGTAATTTTCATCTTTGCCTCGAATGCTTTATTGTATTTTCTGTCAATGTCTCTAACTACTATAGTTAATTAATAGAAAAGGACCAAAAATGCTCTCAACGTATTAGAAATAGTTTAAAAATGCCCCCTTCCACCTATTAGATCAAATTTGCCCTTCCTTCCACCTGTTGGGGTTCAAAATGCGTTTAAGAGCCCGTTTGGATTGGCTTATAAGCTGTTTTCAGCTTTTTTGAGTGTTTGGCTGGCCAGCTTAAAGTCATTTTGTGCTTAAAATAAACTCAAAAAAATAATTGGGCTCATTTGACTTAGCTTATCTAAAGCAACTTATAAACTGAAAACAGCTTATAAGCCAAAAAAAATAAGTTAGACTACCCCAACTTATTTGTTTTTAGCTTATAAGCTACAAACAACTTATATGCATAAGCCCATCCAAACAGGCTATAACATATTAGAAGTGGCTCAAAATGCGTTATTTTAAGTGCACAAATTGGGTTAAAAGTATTTTATCGCTTAGCTGTGTTAATTTAAATTGGGTTTCGTGTGGGCTGGGTCATGAATGGGTCGGGTCAATATTTTATGTGGACCAATAAATAAAAGGGAAAATGACCTAATAATCCTACTTAAGACTCTATTACAAAACATAAGGATATTTTTCCTTATTTATAAAACATACTAACAAAATTATAAAGTATACCAGATTTGGGCTTAATAGGATATCCACAATTTTGGGTTCTTTTTTGGGCAAAGTACATATATATACATCTTTAAAGTAAATATTTACAAAACGCGACGACAGTTTTCAGTTTACAAGATATAACAGTACAATACTTACAAACCTATACAAAACCCAATTAGAGGCCAACCCCACGGAATCATGCACGCAAATACCGTTGCTTCCTACTCTTCCCATAATATCTCCCTCGATTTTTCTCCCCCAATTTCGCTCAATGTTTTCGCCCTATCTCTTCAGTTTTCATTGAGGATTCGAATGTGATTGAAGAAACAACTGCAACGTTGATAAACAATCAATTCCTCAATCAAAAACCATTGAAGTATCAGAAGTAATACAAATTTCGAGTTCCAAAACAAAAAAAGGAGCAGGTATTTTCCTTTTTTTGTTGTTGATATTTTGTGGAAGAATACAATCTGATTTAATAGAAGTCGATTGATGCATCAATTACCTAAACAAATTATCAATTATACGCGATTGAAATTTCAGAAGAACCATTCAAAATCGTACGGATCAAAGCTTTATTAGTGTAACAATGGCGGATAGCACAATGCAGTCAATAATGATACAACACAGTGGAAGATGGGACGCATCAGGTGAATATATTTGAACTCCAAATACATTATGTTTTGAAGGCAATTAAAAGCATGTAATCTCGTGCATGAAAGAATTTGTATGAAAAGTTGTATGAACTTCATATAATAAGTAGATTCTGTAGTAATATATCGTTTTTGTTCAGGAAAAATTTGTCTATTGGAGTATGTATGAATTTTGGTTGAAAGTTGTATGAACTCCGTATACTAGGTAGAATCTGTAGTGTGGAAATGATTTTGTTCAGGAAAAATTTGTCTATTGGAGTATGTATGGATTTTGGTTGAAAGTTGTATGAACTCTGTATACTAGGTAGAGTCTGTAGTGTGGAACTGATTTGGTTCAAAAAAAATTGTCTATTTTAGTATGTATGAATTTTGGTTTAAAGTTGTATGAACTTCGTGTAACAGGTCGATATGTAGAATTCAAAATTGAAGGAATCCAGTACGATTCAAATTCGAACTATAATGGATTGATTTCTACAATTGCTGCTCAACTGGGGATAGATACCACAGTCCAAACCATAATGATTAAATACATTGCTAGTGACCGATGCCCACCAATGATCATACACAACGACATGGGTGTTTGGATATATTTAGATAAAAAAAAAGAGTACAAAGATTTCTTCAGTAGGTTTCCTTTATGTATCACATTGGAGGATAGTGAAATGGAGGGAATTGAATTCCATCATGATGGTGAAAGTAGTTCCAGTTCAATAAACAGGGGTCGAGAAATTCAATCTTCATACATGGGAAATATTATTGAACAGATTGATATGGCTTCAAGTGAACATATTGAGTTGTTGGATAGTTGTGAAACTGAAATAATAAGCGACCCTCGACATGAATTTGTTGTGGAAAAACAGATTTACAAGGATAAAGAAACACTCAATGCGGTTATGAGGCAATATGCCTTTATGAAGCAGTTTCAATTTCGGGTGAAAAGGTCTGGTACAAAAAGGTACGAACAAATATTATTGTTTATTGTAGATAAATAAAAAATGTATGAAGCATGTATGTATTTAAATCACATATATAATATAGGTGGGTGTATGAATATTGTATGATGTATGTATAAAAATGTATATTTTTCAATGTTTCTGATGTGTACTTCTTCATCAATAGCTATCATCTCGTATGCCCTGGTGACAATTGTTCATGGTGTTTCAAGGCCTCAAGTCTAAATGAGTCAAGGCTTTTCAAGATTAGGAATTTCTGTGATGTGCACACATGCTTGTTAAAGGATAGAATTTATGAACAACGTCAAGCAACTTCCAATGTCGTCAGCATTATTATAATGGATAAGTATGAAGATCCAAAAACAATATACACACCCAAGGATATATCTAGGGACATGAGGAAACAACATGGTGTAACATTGACCTACATGCAAGCTTATAGAGCGAAGCAAAAGGCAATGATTATGTTACGAGGGGATCCCACCGACTCGTACAGTAAAATTCCAGCCTACTTATACATTTTACAGAAGACATATCCGGGATCGGTTGTAAGATTGGAAAAAACAGAGGAAGACCGTTTCTTGTATACCTTTGTAGCACTGGAAGCTTGTATTAGAGGATGGGAGTATTGCAGACCTATAGTGGTGGTTGATGGAACCCATCTTAAATCAACTTACAAGGGGACTATGCTAATTGCTTGTACATTGGATCCAGGAGGTTTGTTTTTTATCTTTTTTTTTTTAAAAAAGTTTATAACTGATTGTATTATTTGTGTATGGAAGCAGGTAGTATACTGCCGCTTGCATATGGTATAGTTGATTCCGAAAATGATGCATCTTGGACATGGTTCTTTGAGCGGTTCAGGGATGCTTTTGGTGAGAGGGAGAACATGTGCTTTGTGTCGGACAGGCATGAAAGTATATGGAATGCGAGTGCAGCAGTGTACCCTGGGCTGCCTCATTATGCCTGTATTTGGCATTTGTGGAACAATTTAATTAAGCAATGCCACAGAAACAAAGAGCAGATGAGGAAATTATACTATGCAATGGCTAAGGCATACACCCTCCAAGAGTTTAACGAATGCATGGGAAGGGTGACCAAAATAGATAGGAAGCTGAGGAGATACTTGTTTGAGATTGGTTATCATAAATGGACACGGATACATGCAACAGTAAAAAGAACATGGACACAGACTTCAAACATAGCTGAATCTATAAACAATGCTACAGTGAATGCTAGGGAATTGCCGGTGGCAAAATTATTGGATTTCATGAGGGAATTGGTTGAAAGATGGAATGCGACGCATAATGAAGAAGCAAAGAATACATTCACAGATCTTACTAAAAAGTATCAAGAAATTATCAACAAGAATGGGGTATTATCACACCGTATGACTGTAAGATAATCCATCTGTTAACTTATATCCTTTTTTTTTTTCTGTCATATGTATGAAAACTCTATAATATGTGTATATATGTTGTATGTTTAGTGTATAATTACTGAATTACTTGTACAAATATAATTTTGATTGCAGGTACGAGCTTCCACTGAATTTCTACATACAGTGATTGATGGTGTTAGGAGGTTCACAGTGTGTCTTCGAGCTAAGACGTGTACTTGTGGAAGATTTCAACTGGATGAGATACCTTGCGGGCATGCTATGGCTGCTATAGTGTATAGGCACCAACATGGAGCGGAATATACCTCTACCTACTACAGCAATAAGAATTTCCTAGATACATATGCAATACCAGTTGTGCCTCTTCCATGTGAAAGTACATGGGATATACCGAGGCATGTAAAGGAAGAGATTGTGTTGCCACCAGATGGTAAAAGACCACCAGGAAGACCAGCTACCAAACGAATGAAACCATTCCACGAGGGGAAATTTAAGAAATCAACAGTAACATGCAGCAGATGTGGTACAGAAGGCCACAATAAGAAGACCTGTAGCAATATTCCAAAGGGAAATTAAATAGTCGACAATGTTATGGCGGTGATATTTTTTTTAATGACAGTAGAAACTCTGTTTTTTTTCTTTTTTAGTAACAGTAGAAACTGACTCTGTTTTTTTTTTTTTTTAGTAACAGTAGAAACTGAGTACAATTTTAATAATAATAATGTTGAAAAGTTGATATGAATTTGGTTATCAACATTACGTGTTTGGTTTTGGTTGGCTATAATAAAATCTTATAGTTTGTCTGCAATATGTATGGTTACTGTATGAATAATGTATTTAACAGGCTGATGTATTGTGGTAAATATGTCAGAGCTCACATTACCTGTGGTTTGTTGGTGGACTCACTGGCTTTCACTTGTATCTAATAAGCACCAATCAGGTAAGTTGCTTTACCTTGTATTCATGTTGATAGAATTGGGTTTTACCACAGGAAGGCCTTTTGTGTTTTGCCTTCTGGCTGCTTTTATACCTTTGTTGGACCCATGAATATGCTGCTGTTCCTTTAGCAGAATATGATTGGGACCTTTTGATTCCTTTTTAGTGACCTTATGATGCAAGGAAAAGAGGAGGAGCCTAATGTACTACTTTCTCTGTTCCCATAATTGCTTCTGCATTTTAGTATACTGTTGGACGGGAGGGTAGGGTCAGGTTAGTGTTTTATGTCTTCTTTTTTATTTCAAGTTGTTCCTTCGCATTTATCTATAATAGATGCAGGCAGTTCTGGTGAAGGTTTTGGGCTGTTCTGATTTAGGATAAACTGCACTCTGGTTTTCTTGCTTTTCTTTCCTTCTAATCATTTAAACCAAATAATCTGTTTTGGTTGGGTGGTCATGCATCAGGTTTCTTTTAGTCAAACTACTGTCTATATAAGTTAAAGTAAAATAACTTTTAGACAAGGTGTCTTGCTGTGAGATCCCACGCAAAGCTTGACACCTAAATATGTCAGAGCTCACATTGCATTATTTTCAATTTGGCATTTCTTACAATCTGCAGAACCTGAAGCAAGAGCAGCTACACGATTCAAAACGCCTCTCAAACCAAATTGTATGAAAGACGTATCAAATATGATTAATAAACTCAAAGATTCATAGCAAGATGAGTTACAATATTTGCATAACAAAACAGGCAAAAACTTAAGATGGATCCCAACAAAATGTATCATAACCACTGAAAGATTCATAGTAAGTTGAGTTACAATATTTGCATAACACAACAAGCAAAAACTTAAGATAGATCCCGACAAAATGTATCATACCCAGTCACCAACAAACTATGTTTTTACATCAAACGCTACAAACTAGTAACTCTAAAAACTAATTTTTCACTTTTCGTTTAGGTCTCGGTAATTTTTCCCACTGGGGGACAGGTTCCTTGCGAATTCTTGGCCCACCTAATTTACCGGTAACCAATCCAGTGGCTTCACACTCACTAATAGCTCCAGCATCCTGCTTTTGCCTTGCATAATCCCACAGTAGGGCACCATACCTACTACGGTGAAGATGATGATCGAACTCGTCCTTTGGGATTTCCAAGATGCCTTGGCTGATATATTCAGCAAATGCACATACATAGACTCCACAATCACTGAAAAGAAAATGATAATGGAATGTATGAGAAAAGAATTTTTTATGTATGAAAACTATCAACAGATGTTAAAAATTGCAAAAGACCATATTTCATAGAATAAATATACGTACTTTGATTCCGGATCTTGTTCTGGCAAATTCTCCACGAAGACATAATCCAAAGGATCAGAAACACCCTTCTCAATGTATTCTATGTTATTCTTCCAGTCTACGTCATCCCTTTTGCCATAAAATCCAGTACTGTTAAAGAAGAGTGGTATCATTTTTGCCAGTTTTTGAACAATTTCTCTAACCGCACGAGTGTGCGCTGCACCTCCCGGGAGTGAATCATAGACATAAAGACACCTGCTTTATATAGATAAAACAGCCAGCACCCAATGATGTTTCTGGCCTACATTAATCGGTATGAGCACATAGTCGACTTTATCCCAAGCGATATTTGCAAGCAACTTATACCCACGGATAACTTGCGCGACATCATGTTCTGGAGTGATCAGACTATGATCATTATGGTTATCCTTGAACTGATTGTAAATTAACTCAACCCACGACTTGAAAAAAACATCAGTCGTTACGTATCTGACTGGATTATTTGGCCCATACTTGGCCTTTTTCCTCAGGTAATACATAATCACATCAACTTGCTGAAAACAAGTCAATTAAACTATGAATCAAATTTTAGGATACCACATTTCATACACATTCCATACATATGTCTGTCTACTGTCTTAGACGACATAAAAGAAAAACCACATTCCATACATATTACATACACATTCCATACATATGTCTGTCTACTGTCTTAGACGACATAAAAGACAAAACCACATTCCATACACATACACAAGACACATAATAAGAAGAAACCAATCTTTAACAAAGAGCAATCAACTATAAGACCCGAATCACATTTTTAAATTATTCAAACAGTGTCAGCCCACACATAAGAGACGAACCACAATACAAAGCTCGTAGGACCAACAAAATATACACATGAATGACCTAAAGAAGAATATATTCAGACTAGTTTCAATACATATTTCATACACTGTGGAAGTCAAAAATCATAGTCAGACAATTTATAGGTTCAAGACAATGTACCGAGTCTTGCCAACACTTTCCAGTAGTCAGTATAGTGTGGAACCACTCCATTTTGTCGATTGTATCAACTCCCATATTAAAAGGATTCACAATCTTATTGGCCTTTTTAGAGAACACTGATTCCCTGCAAAATAACAGATGTTTTAAAATTGTAGAATAACATGTGTTAAATAAATAATTCTCTGCAAAATAGCTGATGTGTTCAATACAGACCTCCCATGTCTTGTAGACATTTTCGATTTCACCCAATCCTTAAATTCGGTGATCAGATCATTGTCAACATCAAAGCCAATGCAATTTGTGAATGGGTGTTTAATGTGAAAGTATGTAGGAGAATTGATTGTGCTGCTGCCGCCTGAACTAAAATCAGTGTATGGTGATTTACCATACGGTCCAGGATTTCTATTTCTTGCTTGTTGTTCAGGTGTAACGATGTCACCACCTTTGGTTTCAATCGCTACTATTTGAGACTCGGTAAATGGAGGCATTTCAAAATCATCAAGGGTAGGGGTCTTAGTGGCAGAATTGCCCAAAGCACCCAACTTATCAATGCCAGCAACCACATCATCTAGATTATGTTCTGTAAAATTTGAACATTTAAATTTCATATCAAAATCTTAACCAAATCATTTAAGATGTTATCATGTAAAATGTATATTTGTTTAATGTATATAGTAAAAATGAAAACTGAGTGGTCTCATTACCTGAAATCAGAGTATCAATAGGATGACTCTTCAATTCGTCTGGGTCAACTATATATTTATCACATGCTTCACCATCTCCAACTTGCTCACCAACTTCATGTTTCACATAAAGGCGTAAGTTTTCTTATTTTTCTACATTTTGCATACATTCACATGGGTCTGAAAATGTGTAAAATATAGAGGAAACTATACCTGGAATAGAAGCATTAATCCCATTCTTCAAAGCAGATGCATCTACTACAATGTGATTGGATATTTGCTCACTTACATCCTGCCCACCAATGTCAAAATCACCTATCGGTTCATCAAAATGAAAATATAGGTTGTGCTGAAGTCCATCATTCTTGTTGCTTGTCTTTGGTTCTTTTGTAACATCCTTAACACTGCCAGACATCTGTTTATTAAGATATGTATAAACACATTTAGATAGAAAGGGATAATACAAAAGACATTAACTCAAATTTTGATAAATAACCTTAGCTTCAGGAGTTTCAGTTTGCCTGCCAAACATGGACTTTAGATCTTTAAGTAAATTCATAATTGACTTGTCCATGTAGTCTTTCATGTCAACAAACTGTTCACCGACCTGGGATAAAAAGGAAAATATGACAAGAAACCTAAGCTAATCTATATACTACAATGAGAATAAAATTATGAACTTTGAAAATTATATTAAACTTGTCAACCTTTTTCTCAAATGATTTAAGATCTTTGCGGACCTGAAAGATGTAGAATAACATTAATGAATGTCTTAACCACAAATACAACTATTTCATAAAAAAAATATGAATGCAATTAGTGAAAACACATGCTTACATTTGCAACTTCCTTCTTCAACGCATCAAATTCAGAACCACGTACAGAGGGACTCGACTGTGTGGGATCCTGTGGTTCTAACACATCTTTGACCGCTGTCTCTTCTGGAAACTCCATAAAGTTGATAGCTACCTTCTCCTCATCTGTTGGGAGAATGTTGGTAAAAACCAGCTACCAACATTTTAAAAAATGTATAAGCTGACCAGTTAGCATGTATAAAAAAAAGAATGAATGAAATGTGTATGATTAATGTATGACAATCAGTTAGCTTTTATTGTTACCTGATTGTTGTACTTTTTGAACATCCCTTTCTTCAGATGGGCAAAGTAGACTCTTTGCGAAGTTGTTCGCCAATTAAAAATACGAGGGAAGTGGTTTCCAATACGGGTCGCAACCGTAGGATCTACCTTCGAGCAGCATTCATAAAACCATACTTGAATGGCCAGGGGAAAACCCTCAAACCTATAGTAGGTTGGATCATTCGCCAACTTGTGACTGATTGAAGACAACAACGCTTTGAAGCAATCATTTCCCCATGGATAATTCATATATTCTCCGCTTTCAACCAAGTCAAAGTGTAACTTGGGAACAAATGCTCTATTACTCTCAGTTGAGAATAAGAATGTGTTGATAAAATAAAGTACTGCTATCTTAAAAGCATCAGCATCCCCAATTTCCTTTTTTTTTTTGTGATGAAAAATCTCAATCAAATCATTTTTCGGCACTTTGGTTAGTCCGTTAAAGTACATATCCATCAGTCTGTTGGGGGAATCGGGGTCCGAGACAAATTCGTTGTCCATGCCACATTTTAAACCAGTCACAATGGCAAACTCTCTAATGCCGAAATGAAGCTCTTTCCCATTCAAATTGATGATAAACATATCATCCCTATCATGCTCTGTCTCGGCATACATCAGGCATCGAATTAGCTGTGGCTGAACATTCAGCTTTGGCAAATCCAGAAATAACCCAAAAGGGGACTCCCTAAACAGCTTCAATTGCGCGACGTTAAGGCGGTCCTCAACTTCAAGTGCGGCTTCCACGTTGGTGTAAGAACACCAATGAGTCTGTTTCTGAATATATTAAATAAGAGATAGTTACAAAAATGAAAGCATACATAACTATAAAGCGAGTCAAATCATCTAAATATGAGATATACCAAAGTCCATACATATTTTATACACCAAACTCAAGAATCCAATGACATATCTAGACACATTATATCCACAAAAATGCATTACAACTTTATAACTAAACATGTTACTCAAAAATCTTACAGTCAGCCCACTTTTCATACATATTTCATACACCACCAAATCTAGAATTCAGTATTTGTTCTCTAGATAAATTGATAACTTAGGAACAGAGAACACAAAAAGGGAATTGCTGATCATGAGGCCCAACGGTCAATGCAAGACCACAAAAAGACACTTATCATACACCAATTTAATTAAATCTAAAACAAATAATTAGACATTAGCCACTTCTTTTCAATACTGAAAAACCAACTCAAAACACTTTCCTTACATTTTTCATACACTACCAATTCAGAAATAAAGTTATACACAATTGTTTAAGAGAAATCATACAGTCAGATCACTTTACATACATATTCCATACACCTCCGGAACTCAAAAAAGCATATAAAAAGACCAATCAAACCCTTTTTATACCAAAAATCATACACATGCAAGTAACCAAATATTCAAAGACTAAAGTGTAAATGCTTTTTTATACCTTCTTTGTCGGGTTGTTTTTCTTCCTCTTTGATGTTTCACCTTTCTCAACGTTCTTCCTCTTTGATGTTTCACATTTCTCGACTTTCTTCCTCTTTGATGTTTCACCTTTCTCGACTTTCGTCTTCTTTACTGTTTCACCTTTCTCGACTTTCTTCTTCTTTACTGCACCACCTTTCTCAACCTTACCTTTTTTTGGCTTCAGGATGCTCAGTTTCTTTTTCGAAATCAGAGTCGTCAGTGACTTTTTTTGACTTACAAGTTGACGTTTCTTTTCGCTTCCTTTTGGAATCATTCCGGGGGGTTGATTTGATTTCAACAATAGTGGGACCAACATTACAAGGATCGTTTAGAACTTTCGTCCTAACTTCATTTTGAACAAACAATCCTTCATCATCATAATCTTGCTTTTCCCTTCCTCCTTTTTTTACCGGGGTTTGAGTGAGTAAATTGAAGTTTGGAATTGACCCTACTTTCGGGCTTGTTAGGGGCCCCAAAAATCTAGGGCTTTTGCGCATAGGAGAATTTATCGAATTGTTTTTACTCATTTTCACAAAAAAAAGGGACTGGAATCACAACAATTTAAGTTGGTACAGAATGATGCGCACACAAAACACTTGGAAAATACGAAGTAGAAACCCTAAATAAACCGTTCAAATTGACTGAACAAGATGAAATTGATTGAAATGAAGATAGAAACACATCAATATATATTCGAAACTAACACAACAATAGATGATTGAAACTATATGATTGAAATTAACACAACAATATATGATCGAAACTAAAGGAATTGTGAACCCTAGATTACCTTTACTAATCATGAAATGGAACGAAATAGAGGAAAATGGAATGGAGAATCACACACATGCGCACACAAAAAAACTGGAAATACAAAGTAGAAACCCTAAATAAACCGTCCAAATTGACTGAACAAGATGAAATTGATTGAAATGAAGATAGAAACACATCAATAGATATTCGAAACTAACACAACAATATATGATTGAAAATATAATTGAAAGTACCACAACAATATATGATCAAAACTAAAGGAATTGTAAACCCTAGATTACCTTTACTAATGGTGAAATGGAACGAAACAGAGGAAAAATGGAATGGAGAATCACACACTTTACATGTACATTGCAAACACAGTAGAGAGAGAGAGAAAAAAATTGTATGAGATGGTGGGTTAAGAGTAGAGAGGGAATATTGCAGAGGAGGAAGAGAAGCATTCGCAGTTGGGCTAAGATAAAATGCCAAAGCCCAAAATCGCCCAAAATCGTGGTGCGGTACTAAAGCCCAAAACGTGGTACAGTACTAAAGCCCAAATCCGTCATGTTTCGTAAATTGTCGTTATGTTCCGTAAATAAGGAAAAGTATCGTTATATTTTGTGATAAAGAGTCTTAAGTTGGTAGTCTATATTATTTTCCCTTCTTTTTTAAGGAAGAGAATCTGATTTTCAAATGTGGGCTTAATTTTAGGATATTTGTCAATCTTCTTCTTCTTTTCAAAAAGATTTTTCCCTCTCTCCCCCTTCTACAGCTGTTGATAAACACCATTTTCAAACCTAAAATTCATCTTCTCTCCTAATATGAATGGTTTCAACTTCATTGACGAATAATTCTCCACCAATTTTAACATTTACATATACGTTTTTTTGCCCTTATTAATATTCATATATCCCCTTTGCAGGTATATAATAAATCTCCCTTCTTTTTGGAATTATCCAATAAAAAATGGAGGCATGGCCATACAGGATAGATTATTATAGTCTTCTAATGGTCCCAATTAATGAAGATGGAGGCATGTCACAGTTTTATTTCATTCGATCTCCCCTCGTTACAAAAACTAGTATACGTACCCGCACGATGCGCTGAGAATATTAATTATTTTTACAGTCAAATATTTTATACATATACTTAAGAGCCTGTTTGGATTGACTTATAAATGCTCTTAAGCTAAAATAACTTTTAAGCACTTTTACAGTGTTTGAGCAAAATTAAAAAAAAAAATGCTTTTAAGCACTTGTTTTAAGCTAAAATAAATAAAAAACCATAAGTTAGAATTCCTACCCGTCTAAACAGACTCTAAGTCTTATTCTATCATATATGTAAATGTTTATTATTATTGCATTATATTTATTATTTGATACATTTCATTGCCAAATAACTTTTTACTAACTAGACTCATATTTTTGTTCATTATTTCCCTTTTAATAGAAAAATATGATTTCTCTTATTCTTACACTTTATTTATTTGTACATTGTCATTCTATTTCTTGGAATTCTATTACTATTTAAATTTGCTAATAATAATAATTTTGAGTGTTTTTATTTGTGTTATATTTTAAATTGAATCAAAGTATAATTACATTAAATAATATCCTGTTTATACATTATTTTTTCTAATATGACATCTTACTGAGTTTTTTACCATTTGATACATGCAAAGTTCTTTTATTATTTTATCATAAAATATTGATTTATAATAATTGTTAGTTTCGTATTGCGTTCAATAAGCAATTACCAAAATTTCCTATTTGAGAAATTTAATTATATTTTCTTGCTTGAAATTCTTTCATTCTTTAATTATTTTTAAATAAATATATTTTAAATATTAATATGTTGTCATTTGACTCTATCTATTATAATTTTAGTTATGCGATTTTATTTAGAGTATGAGATTTATCAATTTTCAAAGTAAGATAAATTGCTTGTTTGACCAAGCTTATTTTTCTCAAAAATTGCTTATTTTTAAAAAGTGAGGTGTTTGGCCAAACATTGGGAGAAAATAAGTGTTTTTGGAGAGTAGCAGAAACAGTTTTGGAGAAGCCAAAAAGTAGTTTTTTCCCCGAAGCACTTTTTTAAAATTACTTTTAGAAAAATGCACTTAGAAACACTTTTTAAAAGTTTGATCAAACATCAATTGTGCTCAAAAGTATTTTTTAAATTAATTAGCCAAACACAAACTATTTCTCACAAAAAGTACACTTTTCAAATGTGCTTTTCAAAAAAAGACATTTAAAAAAGAAGTAGATTTTAGAAGCTTGGCAATATTACATACTTATGCTTGTCCTATCTTTGTGTTTTAATTAACAAATGACCAAAATTTTAGAAAATATCTTTTTATGTTAAGATATACATCAGAAATATAAAACATCAAAGTTACCACTACATATGTTCTGAATGCTAAAGTCCACGGTTCCTTGCTTCGCTTTACCTTTTTTATAGACACATCAGTGAAATTGAAATTGAGACATGTAAAATCCAAGTAATTAGTGGTTTGTGCAGTTATATTTTGAATTTGAATGGCATTATCTAGATGCTTTTAATATTATTATTATCTAATTGTTTTGCTTATTTTACTGTTACATTTTGAATTAGACAGGTACTATCTATATCTTCATGACTTCATTGTTAGATTTTGAATTGGAATAGTATGTTCACCTAACCTAATAAATTTACTAATAGATCTAGATTTGGTTAAAAGCAAATAAGAAAAGTCTGCTAATGCTACAACAGTTTTTATGTCCTGTACTTTACAAACACGGTTACTAATTATTAATTAATTTTTTTCCCTCTCATGTATTAATTATTACTGTAATTAGGTAATAAGTCATATGTGGTCTTTTCTAATTATGCCACATGGATGAATTAGTTATTAGTTAATAGGAGTAGTTAATGAGTAGTTAATAAGTTACATGTGGCTTTTTCTGATAACACCACTTGATTTAATGTGGTGCTTTTTTTCTTGGTTTTTAATAATATATAGATATAGATTTATACATATTTATTTTCAAGTGTATAAACTTTGCATGGAATCTGATTTGTATCAATCACAGATTTATTATATATATATATTTTCTCATAATTTATACACACGTTTATCAGATTTTATACAATTTGTATGTATTTTATCATAATCAAAATATACATACAACTTTTATACATATTCGTACATAAAAATTATAACGAATTTATACAATTATACATATTGCATACAAAATTTATACATATTTATTTTCTGGTGTATGAACTTTGTATGAATCCGATATGTATCACTTACACAAATATGACGAACTTTATATGGAATCTGATTCATACTGAGAAACGGATTGTGTATGAAATCTGAATGAGAGAAGAACCGATTAGAATGGACTTTTCGAGCAACGGTTGGAGAAAATTAGCAAATAATATCTCTTTATTTTGAATGGAGAGAGAAAAGTGGATAAAACAAGGGAGCAAAAGTTAGAGAAAATCAGGGAACAATATCTCTTAATTTTGAATGGGAGAGAAAAGTGGATAAAATAAGGGAAGTTTACTTACTGTGTTTTATTTGCCTCTTTTTAATTTACCCGATTCGTATAGATTTTGTAAGAAATCTATTGAAAATCAGGGAACAATATCTCTTAATTTTGAATGGGAGAGAAAAGTGGATAAAATAAGGGAAGTTTACTTACTGTGTTTTATTTGCTTCTTTTTAATTTACCCGATTCGTATAGATTTTGTAAGAAATCTATTGATATATTTGGTAAACTGAAGAGTATCGTCATGTTTTGTAAATATACTTTCTTACTATGTACATATACGTTTTTTGCCCTACATAAAAAGCACTGTTTAATTAAAATTTAATTAAATGTCATATAATTGTGTCGTTAATGAGGGATAATTTTAAGCCTGAAAATAATATTAGGAGCAAATTGATCCAATTGGTGGAAGGCGGGCATTTTAGAGTCACTTCTAATACGTTAAGGGCATTTTTGACCCAATAGGTGAAAGAAAGGGCAAATTTGATCCAATAGATGAAAGGAAAGTATTTTTGAACCATTTCTAATGCGTTGATAGAAAAAGAAAGCTAAATGATAAGATCGTAATACTAAAGTTTCTTTGAGATCATCCAAAGCTTTGTTATTGTTGCTGAGAAATACCCCCAAGCTTGAATCGAACATATGTAAGAAAAAATTATAGATAGATTAACTATCTGAAAATAAAACTAACAGACTAAACAATACGTCTCTAAAGTGATTGAATATGATGTAAACTACTTCCCACACAAAACCCAAGTTCTTTTAACCCCTCTGACATTTTCTGCTTTAAAGTAAGTAGATCTAGCAAAATAAATGAGTAATCTTCAGAGACTACTATTTTGTTATCAGTAAAAGGTAATTTCTTATTTAAAAAAGCCTGTTAGGCAGTACCAAGATAGTAGTGCAGCATTAGAATTAGGAAAATAACTTCCTTCAAAGCACCTACCATTTCCTTCCAAATATACTGTTTACATAATGCAAAGGGAAATTAATAAACAACCAAGTCTTCTTCTGATTTTGCCTTAAGGGTTGTCCTTGCACAATCACCAGTGAATCCCACACAAGTTCAAGAACATACACCATATTTGTCGCCCTAACTTGAAATGCTATAAATGATTCACTATCTCCACATTTTCCTTACAAGAATATCACCAGCTGCAAAGATCAAATCCCCTTTGCAATTTTCCGCATCAAACGCGTTTTCATGTATTTCAATCCACCCAAAGCAATCAACTTTGCTAGGAGCCTTGGTCTTCTAAATAACTCTCCGAGGCCACACATCATCATTTCTAGACAATTTCTTTAGCAATATATTATAACAGGAGCGTGCAGAGAAAATTCCATCCATCTTTCTCATCCAGAAAAGTGAATTATCTTCATGAACTATCTACCACAATAGCTTTTGCAGCATTTAATCATAGAAATTCCTTCTGAACTGGAGGTTCCAGCTACTACCATCCGATTATTCAACAATGGAGCAATTCTTGTTCACTACAAGGCTGTATAAATCAGAGAAAGATTCTGCTAACATGCACTCCCCATTCCACTTCGTCTTCCCAGAATTTGATAACACTGACATCTCCAATTTTCAACCTATTCATCACCATAAATTCATCACATGTGCTATTTATAAATTTTCAAAATGTGGTACCAAGTGGAGATACAATCTAGGTAGTGCAACCATAGACACGTCGTCCATATTTAAATTTAACATCATTCTAGAGCTCCTTCTGTCAACGATTCCATCTCTAAAGCCATTTAATAAAAGGCTTTAATTATTATGAGCTTGTAAATTTCGAACTCCCAAGACCACCATTCTTCTTGCTTTAAATCACACCCTCCCATTTAATCAAATGCATTTTCTTGCCTTCTTGATTCCCTTGCCAGAGCAAGTTGTGTCTGATTTTGTCTAGTTGCTTTTCTACCTTCACCGAATCACCGGCACTAGAATCAAAGACATCAAATACGTCGGTATACCATCAGCACACTGTTAACCAGCATAACCTTACCACCAAATAAATATATTGTATCTTCCATGTACTATGCTTCCCCTCACATGTTTAGACAACCCCCTACCATAAATTACAATCATTATATTTCGAAACAAGAGGTAGGCCCAAGTAAGTTGTTGGCAGTATTACAATCTTGCAACCCAAAATGTCAGCCAGTTCTCGACTTTTGTGGTCAACATTAATAGAAAAACACTGTTGTTATTCAAGCTGATATGGAGCCCTGAGACAACCTCAAAAGCAATTAAAACGCCCTTCAGATGTGCTATTTGATGCTTATCTGCATCACACAAAATTAGTCTTATATAAGATATGAGAAACAACTAATCAATTTCTTTTCTATCAGAGAATTTAACTCCCTTAATCCAATTCAGATTCATTGCCTTGGAAGCATTCTGCTCCGTGCCTCGATAACCATAATAAACAGGGGTGGTAATAGCGAGTCACCCTGTCTTAAACCTTTTTGCGTGAAAACCAGCTGATGTTCCATTTATTAACATGGAAAATCTCACCTTGGAGACTATATTACTGTATAACAAGTTAAGTGATATTAGGAACTCTTACATCAATATCACACCGGCATGGCAATCCTATAATTCATTCGGCAAGTTGCTAGCACATGCTCAGATGCCAATTCCTACATAATCAACAGTTCAACACCAGAAAATGAAAGGAATTAGGAATAAGTGCAACAGAGCGGGTTAAGGTGTAAAGTGTAAGAAATGGGTGCCAACCGAGAACACAATATGCAGTAACTACTGTTTGCGACTTGCATATAAAAGCAGCAGCAGCAGTAATTGTGAAAACATTCAGACCGGACAGGTCCAAAAGATGGAATCCATTAGAAGCTTATAGGCATGCAAATAGCAAAAGTATGTGGACACTTAAAAAGAAATGACTAGTACTGGCAACTGCAACGCTTTTGAAGGAGAGCGTCTTTGCTTTCTTGCAGGCGTACGCTTCCAAGTCCGTTAAATACTGCAAGAGGTGATTGTTCTTTTCTATGAATTAAAAGGACATTACCAGATTTGGCATCATTATGTGCAAAAGGAGGATCAAAGCCATCCAAATGCTTGAGTCCTGCACAAAGCTGCACGATAATTTTTTAAAGTGCATTTCTAGGTAGTTACATGCCCTCCCCCTATATTCTCTCAAAAAGCCTTGAAAAATGCTCATTTGCAAGAAAGTACTGATCCACATTCACCTGATGAAATATTAAGAACGCCCAAAGTGAAAAAGAATTTATTGTTAGCTTTCTTGGTTTCGGCATTATCCAGTAATGTCCCAAATGGACCAGAAATACTCCCTCCGTCCCAATTTATGCGATATAGTTCGACTAGGCACAAAGTTTAAAGAAGAAAGGAAGACTTTTGAAACTTGTGGTCTAAAACAAGTCATAGATATTTGTATGGTTGTAAATCATTTCATTAAGGGTAAAAGGGGAAGTTCTAAATTAAATTTCTACTAAATATAGATATGTATCATTCTTTTGGAACATACTAAAAAGGAAAATGTATCGCCTAAATTGGGACAGAGGGAATAAGTGTATTCCTTCCGGGACTGATGTTGCGAGGCCTATCGAACAAAGTAAGATATTTGATAAAATCCAATAAACATTGAAGATGTAGTAAGGGAAGGGGTACAATCTCCTCACAATTTTCCTGTCACCATTATTTCTTCAAGAACTCTTGCCTCATAGCTTCTTCCCCTCGTTCTTTTTATCTTCGATATTAAGATGTTCATGCAAAGCATATGCTTGACAAGCGTAGAATGGATATCAACCCATATCGGATATCTAATTTAACTTCCATTTTATGATAAACAACAATCTCCTTCCCACAACCACAGAGGTTATGATAGCGAAGAGTGAACAAACATCCAACAGAAATAATTCAAAATGCAACATGAAATAGGCTCAGAGTGTTTACTCAAGGAAGAGGAGTCAAGTCAGGCAATACAGCATGAATAGTGTCATCATTCACACAAGGATACACAAATACATGCACAAAAAGCCGGGAAACAATCAGTTTTGAAACAAAAATGGGATATTTCAAATACCTGAAGACAATATTCCGAGTAAGATAGTGAACTGCTAAAAATAAACAAACCGACAAAATACTGGATATTTAGTGCTTGGACATCTAAGAGCTCTCACAAGTTGCAAGCCTGCTATAACAGTCCAGTCCATATTTGATCCCTTTCTAAATCTCACTCTACAAGCAGCCCCTACTGTGTATACATCTATCTATGAGTTATTTTGCTATGTATAAGGGATTCATCAAGACCGATTCACGGAGATGAGGAAAATTAAAAATTTTGGTAAGGTTTTGAACTTGATTTTTCTGATTGAAATTAGAGCTATTTATTTGATATTAGAATATTTAAATAGCCATTGGAGCATAACATCTGCAACAGGATGACAAAGCAGCAGCGCAACAAGAAGCCAGAAAATATAAAGAAGAAGAATCTCTATGCAAAACCAAGGATACGAAATGATTGCAAGAAAAAAAGGCACCTGACATTTTTATCCATTAAGAAAAGGGCACAGCTAGAGAGACAGGATGAACAATATCTTAGAGCACCAAAAGACAAAATCTAGAACTACTCCACGTGGACGATGAAGTCCTGCTTATAAAGTAATTTAATATAACATCTTAACTCTTTCTTTTCATAAGTCATAACTTATTATTAGAAATCCACTGGTCCAACCAATGCAGATTGGAAATTTTCATAAACAAATCAATGGGAATGGTTAATCACATCCAGTTGCCCCAAAACCAAATTTACATTCTCTGCCCAATAGTTAATAAAACGGGTACCAATTTCCCATCCCCAAACTAGCTGCTCCGTGCATAGCTAATAGGGCTATCAGCGCCTGCCCAAGAGCCGGAGTCACCCCTGCAACAGCAGGGTTGAATCCTACAATTGCAGACCCTGCTGGCGCCATCAAATGCTCAGCTGATGCTGATGCTGCACCGCCACTGCTACCTGAATTTTTTGATAAAGTAAGTCTTTTATCAACTTTATGAGAAAATCCTATATACAACTGACATTCAAATAAATTGACTAACCCTACCTGAATATTTCCCCTTCTTTGCAGGACGCTGATAATGTTGTTGCTGCTTACTGTGTTTTGGCCCATCAATTGCCTTCTGACAATGAAGGATATGTCCTTCAAAGCTCTTATGTGGCTCCTCCAATGCCTTTTTTGCACTCTCAACACTCCTATACACAAACAAACAAAACCCCTTAGGTTTCCCAGTTTGCTTATCGAATCCAAGTGGACCCTCCTCAACTTCAACAAACTTTGAGAAAAACTCCAACAACTTTTGAGGATCAAGATCAGCAGCCACATTGCTGACAAAAACCTTCCTCTGCGTATACTCCGAAAACCCAAGGAACCTGGAGTTTTTTATGCATACGAGTATTTTTATTGGAATGTTGCTATATAACTAATGGAATGCTTAGACATCTAAATTAACTTGATGCATACGGGTACATTTATTTGAACGTTGATATATAACTAATGAAATGCTTAGAATATCTCCATTACCTTGATGCATACAAGTATATTTATTGGAAAGTTGATATATAACTAATGAAATGCTTAGAACATCTCCATTAACTCGATGCATATAAGTATTTTTATTCGAGCATTGATATATAACTAATGTAATGCTTAGAACATCTCCATTAACTTGATGCATACAAGTTTTTTTTTTTTTTTGATGACATGAGAACCCGCAGCTGCTACCCGTCAGGTGCGCACAGGGTAAACTCAGCTCTGATGCAGTAGCTCGCAAGCCACACGGGAGAGATATTGCAAGCCCCGTGAGACGAGCTCGACCCAGAAGGCAAAATCCCTTGCTATCGTAGGCAAAGGTTTTTGAACCTGAGACCTCCATTATGAAATCCCCATGCTCGACCAACTAAGCTGCCCTTGCGGGTAACTTGATGCATACAAGTATTTTTATTGGAACGTTCGATATATAACTAATGGAATGCTTAGAATATCTCCATTACCTACTAAAAGAATCCGGTAGGACCGCCACCGGACCAGCAGACGCCAGCTGGCAAGAAGTCGTCCTTGTACCAATTTTCTTCTGTGGTTCTCTCAAAGCTTTCCTAGCACTACTCCTATGTTTAAACAATATAAACCCATAACCTTTTGATTTCCCCGAAACCTTATCCGTAACGGCATTGCAAGCCTCAATTTCACCGTACTTTTCAAACACACTAGTTAAAGTTTCAGCTGTTGTATCCCAACCTAATCCGTACACGAAGATTTTCCTGTGTGTCGAATCTTTATCGGCAAGTTTTTGAATATGTACTTTGGAATTAGGGTTTTTAGCTATAACTTGTTTGATAAGCTTTGTAAGTTGATCCTTTGAGAATGGTTCTAGAAGCTTCTCGAGTGTTTTTTCTTCTTCTTCTTCGTCATGTACGACGTCTTTCGCTTTTTCGCCATGAAATCGGAGAAATTAGGGGTTGTCTGATTTGGGCGCTAGGGTTTTGGGACGACCTAATTTGAACTTTGCTTATTGTATACTACTTCCGTCTTAAAATATATGTAGCATTTTTCATTAACACGCGGCTCATTAAGGTTTTGATTATGTTACACCCTTAACATTTTTCATCAATGTTCTCCCACCTCACCACCCACCATGGGTGCGTTAGCTTTAAATATTGAATTTGAAATCTGAAAAATGCTACAGCAGCATGGAGGCGCCTCATCATATTCATCCACCATGGATGAACAATTTTTTCTAATTCTATTGAAGAATATCATTCTTTTAAAAAAAAAAAAAAAAATTCTCCCACCTCAATAATTATTTACTCAATTAATGATAAAACCTCTTAAATGTTGATATTTGAACTCACAAAATCAACCCATTAATATAATTATACAACGGTCAAATGAGAAAAAACTACTTGATTTTATCTTGATTAAATAAAATGATAAATATTTTGAGACAAAAAATGATAAATATTTTGAGATAAACATTTTTAATAAGGATAATAAATATTTTGAAATAAATATTTTTAATAAGGACAGTAAACATTTTGAGACGGAGCGAGTAGATTGTACGTAGCAGGCGCTTGGATTGGCCACTGACCATATGAGTTTATGATGACCGAAAAGAGGACACAGTATTGGGGGTATTACATGGAAAATGTATTATGGGAAAATAAGTAAATTTCTGACGAATGTTCGGTTGGTTAGTGAGATATTTTTCATAAAATATCCACCCCACTATTTACACCAATCCCCATCACCCACATCTCCACCACCCCAATCCCCTGTTGACACCCAATTTTATCTCATCTTTCCTTCAAAATAGCTATTTACACTTCTAATATTTTTTGACAAACTGAAGAATTAATTATTTGTATTTTACTATAATTATTAACTTTTATTAATATCGGCGCTTCATTATCCTGTTGTAGTCACTACTGTTATTATCTTTTATTTTTATTACCGTTACTATTATTATTATTATTATTATTATTATTATTATTGTTATTATTATTATTACCAGTATTATTATAATTCGCATTTTTATCATTTCAGCATTTTTACCAGCTTATGCACACGCATCACATTTATTTCGCGCAATTAAATAATAACGTTTACTTATTGTTGAATTTCGAATATATTATCGCACGGCTATTGCGACGTCATTTTATTTTTATCTGAGTACTAATAGATACATACTTTATATTAGGTGATATTTTAGCACACTTAGTATATAATTAATTAAGATGGGTCTTTTATTTAAAATCAAAGCCCAAATTGGTTCTGTCATCAGCCAAATTATTAGTCTAGATTCAAGCCTAATCAACTTATAATTATTTTCGGACCAATTCATAAAATCAGCCCATATTCACCCAGCCCCATTCATCTATCGACCAGCCCACTACATTTTAATACCCAGCCCAACCTTTTATTCAATACCCGGCCTAAATACTACGACCCGCCCCGGCCCATCCTATTATTTCATTAGGCTAACCCTAAAAGAAACTCACTCGCCGCTCTGTTCTCTCTCTCCTCCCTCCCCCGCTCCTCTCTCTCCTCTTCCTCTCTCTATTCGTCGACAAACAGAGCAAAGCAACGGACGCCTTTCCCCTTCCCCAGGCCTTGCATGGCCATTTCGGGGAAGGCAATTAATATTTGTACCCCCTCGTCAATTTTTCAACCGTTGAAGAGGTAAGAGTTTTGTTTTCTTCTTCTTTCTTTCTCGCGTGCTTCTGAAAAGTCTTAATGGGTTTTGTTTGTTTTGAACCCAAATCGTTTTTTTTATCCATTCCTTTGACTTCGGGTACAAAACCTTTATGAAGATTGTTTTCTTCTTCTGGATTTCTGATCGATGACAGAAGGGTTTTAGCATTTTGTGTTTGAAAAGGATCAATCCCGCCCATTTTATGAAACCCAAAAACCCTAACAACCCCCTATAAATATTCGCTTCCTAATCTGAAAAAGGGGAGGTCATTAGGGAGCGGCAGAAATTCCCTAAGAAAAGTCCTTGAATCGCCAAATTGACTTAATATACGAGTCTTTAGTCGTTCCAGTTCTCCTCTAAAATATCGGCTTTTAATTTTCTCGATATAGTCACAAATATTAAATCCTGTTCTGTTTAGCTTTGGGTTTTGTTTGAGTCCGAGTATACGCAAGCTCGAATTTGGTGGTGTTCGAGGTATATCGGAGGTTCGAGCCCCACTTCGCTGCACCCGAAGCAGGTAATCCTCCATTTCCTTTATTTAAATTTCTTTCGCATTTTTGGTTGCTTGTGTTGTTTCGGTTTATTATCCCGTGATTCAAGCATGTCGGTTTAGTTAGTTTATCTTGGTTTGATAGATAAGCCTGTTTTCTATGGTACTCTGTTTGTGTGGTTAAGCATGTTTAAATAGGATAATGTGGTTTAGTTCGTTTAAGTATCTGAACAACTCTTCTTGCTTCATTAATTTCAATCTGATAGCTCAGTATGTGTTTATGAATTCATCTTCAGTTTAGTTTAGCTTAGTAGCATTATACATGTTCCTGTTTTAATCAGTTTAGTCTCGGCTTAGAAGTTAAAATATTTGGATGCTCATGTTTAGTTTGGTGCAACTTCCAGTTTAAGTAGTTGGTTATATATTGGTGTGACAAACCTGTTCTAAGTTTGGGTGTGGAGTTTGTTAACTTGAGAATTTGGTATGTATGTATGAACTGCACTAATATGGTATCATTAATGTCCCTACGCAGCCCATAAGCTGGTTCCGATAGTTTTTTTTTTAGTGTCGACATGGGTTTATTTTGGTTCACATAGTTTTCAGCAAAAAAATAAATAAATTTAAATGATGTTAGTAGGTTTAAATAGGACTAACAAGGGTCTGAACTCAACTTCATCAGCTTGTAAACATATAGTTTCTCTGATTCAATACCAGTTCCTGCTTAAAATGATTTAAATGACTATCTTGTTGCAACTGTTTTTTGGGACTAAGACACATGCAAGCAACCAGAGAAGTTCCGACTATTAGATGAATATCATGTTAGTGTATTTAGCCCAAGTCAGCTTGTAATAGTCTATACCCTGTTGAATAGATGAAGTCGAATATCATATTTTCATAGGTTGCCTATTCTGAGTCCTATATGTTAATTACTTGTCCTGTTTTAAGTCAGAAAATTGTAATCCAATTTGAGTGTCTTGCCACATATGATTAAGGTCGATCGAAACATCAAACTCGTTGTTTCTGTCACATATGAACAAAATTTAATTTCATCTTTGCCTAACTTTGTGCGGCTGGCTGTCAAAAGGATTTAGAATCCTGCCTCGCTTGTCTGTTGTTGTATTATATGAATCATGAACCATCTCAAAATCTGCAGACCCTCGTTACTGCTAGTGCTGGGCAGATGTTGCCTTAATATGTATAAATGCTTTAATGTTGTTTGCCTTAGCATATTGGGCAGTTTTTCTTGCAATATTCACTGCTATTGCTGTGTCGATGCTATTTGCCTTAACATATTTTATAATTTTTCTTGCAATGTCCACTGCCATTGCTGGGCAGATTGTATGCCTCAGTACGTTATAAATGCTTTAATGTTGTTAAGGCAGTGAGATTGTATACCTATGAATACATGAGGTATACTTCAAATATGCATAGAACATACACGATCTGCTGATTTGTTTGAGTTTATATTTTACATGTTTAACATTATCCATTGATCGTATACTAATTCTTCTCCTTTTTTTTTTTTTTATGCATGACCATCGCATACGAGTCTGAGGGACTCGTTCTTCTTCCACATTCGGTGTTGGGCTAAAAGCCCAACGAAATCTCCTCCGTGTCCAGCTCATCCGCAGCAGTTTATAAAATTTCTGCTGGGCCGAGGCCCAACAGCAGCAAAACAGACCGAATCAGCTTTAAATGGGGCTGAGCCCATGCCCGATTGCAGCAGCCCTCTTTAAAAATGGGCTGAGCTCATTTAAATTATCTATTCCTCTATTTATTTTGTGCATATTAATTTGTATTATGCAACTAACTCTTTGTTTGTTTTGTTTTCTTAGTTTAGATAAATCCTAATGATTGGTAAGTTTAGTTTAGAAATGGGTAGTTAGTTTAAGGAAGACTAACAATTAATTCCATAAGAATTTATTCTCCCTTTCTTTTTTGTTAAATTATTCATAGTACCTACAATATTATTTTCATTAGAATAATTGATTTTTCAAATAGCATGACGACATACTTTGAGCTAAAAGAGTCATATTTTATTCTTACTATCTTAAAGATTTCAAAACGTCACTAATATGTAAATAGTAACTTAAGTACATTTTATAAACATTGTTTCCAAAATTCATCCAATCATACATATTTTTTAGCCGAGCATAGTTAAATAAAGTTAGTAAAAAGAGAAAGAAAACTCATCACCTTTTGCATTCTATTTATAAAATAAGTCTAGATTTTCTACACCACTATCCTCATATAATGTAATTTTATCCCAAGTTTAAATTGGCTAGGTCTTCTCTTAAAAGCTTTTATTTATATGCAAATCATTATATTTTGCAAGTCTCATTTTTAAATAACATTATTATTTAAAGCTTAGCAATATTTATAGTTTATTTTAAATAGCATTTGAAATCTCTTTTTGTGCAAATTATCCTACAAGTCTTGTTTTAAATAGCATTTTTGTTTAAAGCCTTAGCATATTTTTTTAAACAGCGTTATTATATTTTCCTTTAAACCTTAGTAATATTATAAGCCATTTTCTTAAAATTTAAGCACCTTATTTAACCTTAATTAAGTAACCTAAGTTTGGCCGGATAACCGTAGTTAACAGATTCTAAAGGATGCCTAACCCCTTCCCTTTAGGATAATTAGAACCCTTACCTAGAATTAAAATTTAAGCAGACCATTAACGGAGGTTTAGTTAGCTTTACCTTAGTTAACAATTAGGTGCCCTAATTCACCTTAAAATCAATTAGGTGGCGACTCCTTAAAATAAAGCAAATAGAAATCTCCAATATGTTGTACTCAATTTAACCCGTTTAAAATGGGGTATAACACCCCCCCCCCCCTCCTAAAAAAAACCATCCAAGGGAGTGGGGGATAAGAAAAAACTTCTCATATTTTTATAAAAGTAAAACAAAATATATGAAATACAAAATTCGGGGGAGAAGTGGGGTGGCGGAGGTAGGGGTGGTGAGATTTTTTTTTTCCATATTTATAATTTTTTTATAAAAGTAAAATAAAATATATTAAATAGAAAATTTGTGGGACAAAGAGGAGAGGTAGGTGTATGATGGGTTGGAGGTTGTGGGGTGATTGGTGATCGTGGGCAGGGGTGGGTGAAGATGGAGGGGTATTTGAGGGTGGTGGTTAGGTTTGGTTGCCCCGGGGGGGGGGGGGGGGGCGGGCGTTGAGTTCAAGGTTGAAGATCAGACAATTAGTATGGGATGCCACTTGTAGGAGTTGTTTCCTCTATTTCTATTTCTATTAGAGAAGTTATTTTTCTCATTTAAAAAAAAAAAAAAAAAATTTTGACCAACTAAACATGAGAAAGTTACAAAACATTTTTGTGGAAAAAGTTTTTCTCCATGCCGAACACACCCTTTGTCTTAGTGGTTTGCAAAAATACAGTAATTCATTTACTTCTCAGATTATACAATCTAGATACAGCAATTAAACAATTAATTTGTCTGGTCTATGTAACCAAAGGATGTTAATCATTGCCAAAAAAACATTTCAAAGCATCATTAGATTAGTAATATGACTACTTAATTACGGAGTATTTATTTGGAATGGGATAGCAAATTCTTCTTAGCATTACCACAAATCCACAATGGTGGTTATTGTTATTGTATCTTTCTAAAATTATATCTTCATAGATATAGGATTGTTATGGAAAAAAGTGATTATCTATTTTTGTCTTACTTTTGTCCGGAAATCACTTTTTTGGTAATTATTCTAATTCTTAATTTTTTTTTATTGCTTCAACCAACACTTAAATATTATTATTAATATTTAAATTTCAAAATTGTGTAAAGCACTATTCGATTTTAGCATCGTGTGCATCATCGTATGACTTAAAGCAAAATGAGTTTTATCAGTCGTTTTGCGCATTTAACAAGTCAGTCTTCATTTTCTTGAATTATAACGGGATGCAATTTCATATTTGGCGTGACCAAAATCAACAACTTCGTCAGAGGATCACAACTATGCTTCATACCTTCTATATTGCTCACTCATATGCGGATCACACCAAATGTACATTTCATTTAATGGTTCGACACCATGCTGACACATTAACACCCCTATGTGGGAGCATATAATAGAGTCCGGAGCCTAAAGGGCATAAAAATACACCGTATAAACCAAAAGGGGATTGCCTTTTAGTTATATACCAAAACGGGTATAACGTGGAGGAGTCCACGTTATACCCCAATTTTTTTTTGCATTGTCAGAAAATCACAGCAAAAATAATAATAAAAAAAATTAAACGGTATAACGTGGATCAATCCACGTTATACCATTAATATATATTTTTCTCCCCAACGTTTTACAAAATAGTTTATAAGACGTTGCCTCTATTTAAATCATATTCGGTTGTGTTTTTAATTAAAAAAAATTATTGATTTTTTAATTTTTAAAGCATATAGTTAATTTCAGTGATTAACTGAAATAAATATTTTAACACATGCAATAATTAAATATGTGTTATATATGCGAACATAAATAAAAAATAAAATATAAGTTAAATAAACGTCACACATCTACTGAGTAGTAAATGTTAAATTACATACTAACTATTAAACGACACAAGACATGTTATATATTCTTGGAAGATTACATAAGGAAACAACGATCGTACAACTTAAGAAAAAACATAAAAACCAACAAGCAATAACAACTACTGATTTCTGTCGGGGCAGCGATTCTTGTTATGACCTATTTGCTTGCATGTGCTACACTTTCTAGCCATGTGAGCAGGAGCTATATCCATTTCATTCCTCCTTCTAGTTGTAGTCCGCACTCCTGAAGTTCGCTCGTATTCAGTGTTTGCAATTAAACTGAAGGGAGAAGGTGGCCAATATGCCTCATCACCCCATGATAAAAAATTTCCACTGTACGTTTGCTTGTAAAACCTGCAACTGTAGTACTTGCTAACATAGGTCTTTGGTTGAATTCCGCGGATATCACAAAATTTAATTGCATGTGAACATAACATATGGTAGTTTCTCCACTTCCCACACCAACACTTTTTCCCTTCGGCAGAGACTTTATGAATATTTCCGCCCTTACCTTCGTGTGCAAATGTCAGAATCTTAAAAACCCTTTCAGCTGCATTGTATTGCTACATGTCAGTATGCTTTAGGGACCTCTCCGAGTATTCATCAAACTTCTTTTCAACAACGCGCGGCCAAATTTTTTATCCGCAATCAACAAATCAGCAAGGGTGCTTTTCTCAACAAACCGATCAACAAGATTTTTAAACGTATAACGGACCATGGCAGTAACGGGAAATCCACGAGCTTTCTTCAATAAACCGTTGTAAGACTCGGAGACATTCGTTGTCATAGCCCCCCACCTATGACCGTTGTCCTTATGCAATGTCCATTTCTCCTCCGGAAGAGCTTTTAACTACAGATGCGCTGGAGGTGACATTCTTTTGATTTGTTCCATCCTCATTTTATAATTCTTCTTCTGGTGCTCTGTAGCCGCCAACCACATTAGCTTCTCAAGGTCACTGTTGAGAAACTTTTTATTAAAGTTGTTGTTCAAAAGGCCGAACGCAAAACCTATGGTGTATGGATGGTGGTTGTAATCAATCATGTGTTTAAACACATTGCAAGATGCCCTGATGATGGTCAGAAATAAGTCCAATTCCTTGTCCCTCATGAACAATATGTCTCCACAACAACACAACGAACCACGTCCAAGACTCAAAGCTCTCACGTGCAACAATAGCATATGCAAGTGGAAAAATGTTATTGTTCGCATCAATTTCAACAGCAATTAGCAGTTTCATCTCATACTTACCGTACAGATGAGTACCGTCTTTTGAGATGACAGGCCTGCAACTTTTGAATCCATCGATGCTTGGTTTATAAGCCCAAAAAAGAAACTTGAAGATGTGTTCACCTTGCATTGTAGTTGATTGGTGCTCCCACTCAACAACGGTCCCCGGATTGAGATATTTTAAGGCAGCCATGTATCGGGGTTGGTCTTGAAAGAGGTTTCAAAATCACCAAATACCATTTCAATAGCTTTCTTACGCCCCTTTTGTGCTTTTCTATAACTAGGAGTAAACGTATGCAATCCTTTCTGTAATCATCCGTGAGACAACTGTGGTGGAGAACCGCTTTGCCTGCCTTTCACATACCACTTGAAATTTCTCTAAAACGGATCATCCACTCACATCCCAACATATGACGCTTGCAAATAACCCTCCAAAATTTACCTTTGGACTGATCACAAATGAACTCTCTCTTTTCTTTGAGACAATATTGTCTCACTGCGCCTTTCATTTCCTGCTTGTTCTGAAATAACATACCTAATTGCATAATACAAGGAAAATTATCAACCCCCTAAAAATGGGCCAACAAAAAAAAGAATATTCATTGCCACCATACTAACCTGATCTGATAAATTCAGGTTTTTTACAATCCCAAAGTGCAGATCGAACTAGACCGTCATCTCTCATGAAGGCAAAATCATTCGGGCCTTCTTCTGTGTTATCCAAATATGGAATCGCATTAGAATGGTAGCTAACATTACCATAACTTCGAGCAGTAATGTCTTCATAAGAATGGCCATCATCATCAGATGAGTGATCATCATCTGTTTCTGTGTGATCTAATAGGATATCACTATCTGACTCGTCGGAGTGATCATTAGCTACATCATTATTGCTCACAATTTGTGTGAGCTGAGTTAATACGGGGTTTTCTTCAAAATCGTTACACCTACAAACATAGGAAAATTCAAGGCGTTCAAGTCTCAAAAACAATTAGTTAGAAGTCTCTTAGTTTAAGCGAAAAAAACATCGTTATATTTACCTTTCCGTAAATGATTCCACTTGAGTAGGGCGATATCGAACTATACTCCCGCTACCTAATTCACTTGTATCTGGAGCACTACTCGGTCCAGGAATATCACAGCTCTATATAGTCCAACCAAAGTTATGTGACTGGCTACCAACTCCTACCATTGTTTCTTGTTGAAGTGTACCTCTTTAAAGCTCAATATTCATAGCGGGAAGATACGTAGTACCCCGAATATCAAATTCATCGTCAGTGGGTGCTTCAACATTAGTAAAGCGTTCAATAGTTGCATACATGTCAAGTGTCGCTATGCTGATATGATTGCTAAATATATCAGGACTTCGAAGAAATAACGCTAAGGAGTCATCGTCCGAAATAAGAGTTTCCTTGTAAATGGGAAATCCTCTAGCCGTAATTGATGTTGGATATCGTCCAGTGATAACCACTGAAAGGTTAGGATCAGTTATGGCTATTTTGCTTATGAAAACACGTTGTAGACGATCGTATTTGAGGGAAATTGGAAACCTTTGTACGGCTCCCGGACGACGGTTATATCTCACTGAACCTTCTTCGTACACAACTTCACCACCCCAATATAAATTAACTCTTACATAATTTTCCACCATATTATTTTCAACAGAATACAAATGTAAAAATTAATGGAGAATGCAAGAGAGAAGTGGAAAATTCTTGAAAAATGAAGTCTACAAGAGAGTATGCAGAATGAAAGAGAGAAGTGGAGAATTCAGAGAGATATGCAGAATACAAATCTTAACTGGAGAATTCTAGCATTAATATCATTCAAGGGATTACCATCAACAACCATGCCAAACATGAGCTCAATATCATGTAATGTGATGGTCGCTTCACCCGTACGTAAATGAAAGGTGTGCGTCTCAGGACGCCATCTCTCTATAAGTGCAGTGATGATTGCCCAATCATATGATACACATCCTACCTCTACTACTCCCCTAAATCCACACAAGCCAAAGTAGTCAAGGATGTGAGGATGAAAAGGATGACGCTTCACGTGCTTCCAAAATTCGGTATCCGCGCGGCATGGAAACAGGCATCCGGTCGGTCCTCTCAAGGCACCATCCCACACAGCCTGTGATCGATGCTTCTCCTGGAGTGTTAACACATCGTACACTTCTGGCCCCGGATGTATGCATACCCATGGAAGCTCCATACCTTAGATAAAAAAAAAAAATTAAAGTCCAGATCAAGCTATTTGGAGTAACTTACTATTAAAAAAATATTATTCCAATTTTAGCAGAACAAATATACACTGGTTAGATAAAGCCAACTTCCATATGCTTTATTTAGAAACCACCGATAGTGGACCACATTAATACCTATAAGATATAGACAAAATAATTGTCCACCCACTTAGACTTAGGTCCCATATAATAAAGCATTAGCATGACATTTTAAGTATCTTTTTTTAGGCTACTGAGGCATCAATTAAGTTTCACTTTTTTGGCTATATAAATATCACATTAAAGGTACAATGAAAAACAATTAGTTATTCAGATCTTTTATATAACAATCTAGGGCTGGGCATAAAACACCGAAAACCGAATTACCGAACCGAACCGAGGGTTTCGGTATTTCGGTATTTCGGTTTTCGATTCGATTTTCGGTAATAAAATTTAAAAAGTTCGGTATTCGGTATTTCCCGAATACTGAAATAAATACCAATAAAGAATGGATTTGTCACCATAGCAGTTTAGTCTCCAATACACATTACCATCAGTGTTTAAAAAGAAAGGCTCCGTCCTAATAGCTTCAGATCTTTGATTATCTATAGACAAAATAATAGTCAGAACCCAAATATATGAAAATGTTCAATATAATCATTGAAGTTACAATAGGCCAGGCATCGTAACAAACAAGTATAGATTAGATCATATTTCATATAGAAATTTCATTTGAGAATGAAGTGAAAGCTTGATGGGAAAATAGCAATATATGTTGCTGTAATCTTGCTCTGGACTTGGTGTTAATGAGCTTCTCTTTATCATCTCTAATTACATGGAGCAGCTGTCTGATGATTGTGACTAAGGTAGGATTTTCCATGTTTTCACTATGGAATGTGGGTTAATAGTCGACAACCGACTAAGTTGTATGCCGTATCGTCAAGGTACTATAATTTACTTTCTGAGACGGATGGTGATGTATCTATGTTAAAAGCTCTATGATTTCACAAGGCAAATCTAAGTCAGCATGCAAATGCTATAGTTTAAGAGGAAAAAAAATCCCGAAATACAGGCACGTTCAAAACAAACAATTAAAATCTCAAACATCATAAATGGTGAAATAAATGACAGCAATTAAAATAGGTGGTTGCATCCATCAATACCCCAGCAGCTTGCAGCATGCTGAATGGGAACATTTTTTCTTCAAGTTACAACATTAATCTAATTGTCACTTATCATGGCATAATATAGATACAAAATGCTAATAGTCCTAATTTGTTTTACAAGACACTCAATGTCTCAATATTAAGAACCTAAGGTTTTCAGTATTTACAATTATACGGTTCAGTAATTCGGTAAATCCCGAATACCGTACCGAAATTTATTGAACCGAAGTTTGATTTACCGAACCGAACCGAACTTTTTTGGTTCGGTATTTGGTATCTATTTTTAATTACCGATTACCGAACCCGAAATTTAGAAATACCGAACCGAATACCGAACGCCCACCCCTATAACAATCCACAAAAATAACAGTAACATAACAACAAATTTCTTCAAAATTGCTGCTAAACAAATCAGACCTTTTATATAATAATGCTTCTAATAATCATATCTTCAGTTCAAATTAAAATAACACAAATAAGACAAACATATATCTTATAGGTATTAAAATAACACAAATAAAAAATAACAATTAAGATATATAAGACAAACAGATATCCTACATCTACTATAAATATACAATATTAAATGAGTTAAAAAAAATACCATAATTTAGATAGCAACAAAAGATTTTTGATGAAGAAGTTGCTCAAAAAATTAGGCTGTAACGTAGGGGATTTTTGATGAAGAAGTTGCTCAAAAAATTAGGCTGTAACGTAGGGTTTAAAAAGAAAATAAATGGAGGAGAAGGAAAAGGAGAAGGAGACGGAGATGAAGATGAAATTCTGTAACTTCAAAAGGATGGAGAAGAAGCGGAGGAGAAAGGAGAAAAATTAGGGCAACAATTTTATGAGTCGTGGACAGTCCCACGTTTTACATATATATGTTGTAAAACGTGGATTGATCCACGTTATACAAATATTTTGTATAACGTGGATCAGTCCACGTTGTCACACCCCATTTTAACCCGGATTGATTTAGGGGTTTATTAGGGAGTATGACGTATTGGTGATTCCTATTTATTGTTTTTTAAGGAGTCGCCACCTAATTGATTTAACGGTGAATTAGGACACCAAGATGTTAACTAAGGTAAAGTTAAAAATAAACCTCCGTTAATAGTCTGCTTAACCAGGATGATTCTAGGTAAGGGCTCTATATTATCCTAAAGGGAAGGAGTTAGGCATCCTTTAGAATCCGTTAACTTACGGTTATCCGGCCAACTTAGGTTAATTAATTGAGAGTAAAATATAATGTTTAAATTTTAAAATGGAAAATAGTATTAGTGAAAATAATATTTACAGAAAATATAATATAAAAGAAAACTTAAAATGCCATTTTTTTAAAATAGAACTGATAAATATTGCTAAGACTTTAAATGAAAGTAATAATGATGTCGTTTGAAATAATACTTGTAGAAAATATGATGTATTGCATAAAAGAAGATTTTAAAGGCTATTTAAAATAAAACTTGGGCATGCTAAAACCTTGAATGAAAATGTAATAATGTTCTTGAAAATAAGACTGCAAAAATATAACTCGCTATAGCAGAATGTGAACTTTAGACAAAATTTGTATTATATCAATATGGTGATGTAAAATACCTAAACTTATTTTTCTTTAAAATGTGATGGATAGGGTATGAGTTTTCGTTCTTTTATATTAACTATACTTGGCTAAAAGAAGTAGATTATTGGATAAACTTTGAAAAATTATTCATAGAATGTATTTGAACTTATATTTGCATATTAGTGACGTTTAAAAATGTATATGATAGTAAGAATAAATATGATTCTCTTTACTTAAAATATATAGTCATGTTATTTTACAAATCAATTGTTCCAAATAAAATAAATATTAGACGTTGTAAATAGTTTTAATATGGAAAGAAAAGAATAAAACTTATGAAATTAATTGTTAGTTTCCTTGGACTAACTATCCATTACTAAAACTGACCCCACTAATTTGCTACGGTTCGTCTAAACTAAGGAAACAAAAAGAAGACAAAATGTTAGCCAAGTAATCCAATACACAAGGAAAATAAAATAGCGGGTATGGAATCAAATGGGTCAGCCCATTTTAGGACTGCTGGAAAACTGTTTGCTGTTGGGCTTCGGCCCAGCAGATTTCTTTTATACGTTGCTGCGGATCCGTTGCTGCTGTTGGGCTTAGCCCAGAATATTTTTTAATCTACTGCAGGTGTAGATTGACCCGAGAGGAGGTAATGTTGGGCCTTGACCCAACACCGAATGCAGAAAAGGAGGCCAGTCCCTCGAACTCGTATGCGATGGTCATGCAAAAAAATGAGAGGAAAAGGATTAGTATATAATCGATGAATAAGGTCAGACATGTAGAACACAAACTCAAACAAATCAATAGATCGTGTACATTCTATGTATATTTGAAGTATACCTCGTGTATACATAGATATACGATCTCGCTACCTTAATAACATTAAAAGCATTTATAACATACCGAGGCACATAATCTGCCCAACAATGGCAGTGTATCTTACAAAAAAATTATATAATATGCTAAGACAACCGACATCAACACAGCAATGGCAGTGATTATTGCGAGGGAACTGCCCAGTATGTTGAGACAAACAACATTATAATATTTACACATATTAAGGCAACATCTGCCCCAACACTAGCAGTGACGAGATCTGCAGATTTTAGAATGATTTCTGGCATACCAAATGTCTATTAAATTTAGGAGGAACATTTATGGCATTCAGACACATTTCGGTTCATATCTTTGGTAGCCTCTTGATAAGTATAGGGATTCACATATAGCAAAATAAACAGCTAAATAAGCTTTATAACGAGAGGGGAGATGATCATAACTAACGAAATCAGTGATAAAACGTAGACCACTAGACTTGATGGAAAGAAACCAACATAGTCATCCATTTAAATAGGAAGTTCAGAGGGCTGAAAAAAACAGTTTCATTCAAACAAGATTATTTTCCAGTGCTTAAATTTAGCTTCAGGGGAAGACCTCAAGTTGAATTTACTCTATCATGGATAGATTCAAAGAACTTTAACATACTTCAAAACAAGGAACTCATACTTATTTAATTAAACACTATACTGAATGAACTTATCAAAAGGGACAATTATGTACAAACCACCTCAACCAGATTCAACTTTCAGTTCTTAAACAAGAGTAATTAGAAATGTTCCCAATACATATCATAACAACTCTTTTCATACATTTAGGCCCATAAAAAGAAGCAGAAATTGTATATTCCTCGTGTAGCCCAACAAATAAAGATTCTGAGATGTGTATTGACCACCATATGAACTCTAAAGAACTGTTAACATAGAATTCAGACACAATAAGATCAAACAGCTGTTACATCTGCCCAGTACAGGATTTCAAACATGCAACACAGGTTTCCTAGAATACCAGATGAATTCACATATTCTCAGGCTATATTTCAAAATCCTTTGAATCTTTCCAATACACACAAATACATGATCAGAACAGACCATTGTTAATTCAAAAGAAAGTAGACAAATGGAGGGAAGATAAGGCAAACAATATCCCAGTTAAAGAAAAAAAATATACTGCTTTAAGTGACTGATTATTTGGGAAAGAAAGAATTGTTCAAAAACTTTCAACATGGACAAAACACAATTGTTGTCTCACTACCAATATTTAGAAAAGGATGTGTTGGGTCTTAAGGCTGGTACTTAACAATAACAGAACTAAGACAGGCCTGGCATGACTCAAACCATTATGAACTGAAACCAGTTAAAGAATGGCATGAACATAGATAAAGCTAGCAACCGAAATCGTTCTGCGCAATAATGTCATTCCTATCTCAAACATTGTGCTACACATAACGATGATCAAGTGAAGCAATATGATTATTAAGAGATGAGAATATCATTTGGGACATTTGATAAACAATCAAAGAAAACCATTACTTTGAAAACATGATGATTTTTATGATCTCAGATCTCAGATTGAATTAGAGAGCATGTTTCAACTGTTTAACCAACACTATTAATAAGGAAAATTAAGCAAGCATATCTACAACTTCTAGATTAATAAGCTTGAAAAACTGAAAACTTTGAAATTCTTTCCTAGGGAACTTGTTCAGACAAGAAATGGAGTCACAACAGAGGATCATTAAACCTTAACTATTCCCAATCTAGATGACTCAAATCTTGCTTTAAACTAACATTTAAACTAACTGAAAATCTTGCTTTAAACACATCATATATCATTATTAATTTATCTATTCATCTTTGTATGAACTCACATGAACGCATAAATACTAATAAAGAAAATTGAAATTGCTGAAACTAAATCAAGACATAAACAGACAGATTTCTGTTAACCACTGAACTGGGAAACTAAACTAAATTAAAACATGAACATCTAGACATTTTTCCATTAGACCGAAATTAAACCAACCAAAGCAGGAACATGCATAATGCTACTAAACCATTATAGTGAGATTAAACCAATTGAGACAACAAACACATATGAGCACATAACACTTATTAACTACCGGACTGAAATTAATTAACTAAAGAAAGTTGTTCACATACTTAAATAGACTAAATTAAATTTATCATATATGAAATATGTTCAACCACACAAACAGACCAACACAGAAACCGATTTATTTATCGAACTAAAATAACTTAACTAAAACTAACATACCTGAATAATGAGACAATAAACTAAAACACACCGAACGACAAAGACACAACAGAAATAAAAAAAAAAGAATGGAGAATTACCTTCTTCGGGTGCAGCGAAGTGAGGCCTCAAATCTTTGATCTACTTCGAACACTGTGAGTCCCGAATTCGTACACACTCGGATCCAAACAGAGACCAACGGAGTAAAACAAAAAGAAAACAACGATATAGATTTTTTTGATATCGAAAACTGCAACAACTACTGAGCATTAAAACCTTTCGGGATTTTGAGCGACTGGAAAAGAAAGACCTAGTTCTTGGGGAACTTCATCGATTCAAAACCGACCAGGTTCTTGGGAAATTTTTTGAATCCAAAACTCTTCAGGTTCTTTGGGGGTTTTATCACTCAAAAGAAAAACCTCCCCTAAAACCGATTCAAAATCGGATTATTTATAGGGTGGATTGGAGTTTTCGTTTGAGAGGAAGAGAGAGAGGAGCGTGAGGACAGGGGAAAGTGGGGAACAGAGGGAAGTGGGAGCGGGGTGCAGGCGGCGGTGGTGGGGACGAGAGATGATGAAGGAGAGGAGCGGATGGGGAAAAGGGGAGAAGAGAGAGGAAGGAGAGAAAGAGATGGGGGTGGCGGCTTGAAGGAGAAAAAATGAAGGAAACCCAAAATGGGTTTCCTTTGTTAAGTGAAAGGGGCGGTCAGGTCGGTGATTTAATGGATTGGGTTGGTCGGAAATGTTGGCTAATTATTTGGGCTGGGGTGAATTAAAATGTGGCCAGGTAAGTTAAAAATGTGGGCTGATTTATGAATTGGTCCGAAAATAGTATGGGTTGATTGAGATACTGCATTTAAATAAAAGACTTATTTAAATAACTTGTGTTAAAATATTACTTAATATAAAATATGCAATTATTAGTGCTCAGATGAAAAATGGCGTTGTAATAGCCGTGCAATAATATTTCGAAAATCCACAGTAAATAAACACTATTATTTAATTATGCAAAGATAAATGCGATGCGTGTGCGTAAGCTGGTAAATGCCGAAAATGATAATAATAATAATAATAATAATAATAATAATAATAATAATAATAATAATAATAATAATAACAACAACAACAACTAGTGCGGTAATAGAATAGTGAAACGCCGGTATTGATAAGAGGCTAATAATTATGGTAAAACATAATATATATTTTTAAATTTTCCAAACGTGTTAGAAGCATAAATAGGTATTTCGGAGGAGAGGCGGGACAAAATTGGGTGTCAACACACGTTATACCTTTTAATTTTTTTTTGCTGTGATTTTCTGACAATGCAAATAAAAATTTGGGGTATAACGTGACTCCTCCACGTTATACCCGTTTTGGTATGTAACTAAAAGACAGCCCCCTTTTGATTTATACCGTGTATTTTTATGCCCTTTAGGTTCCGGACTCGCATATAATACCTATTGACTCGAGTTTCGAGTAACTAAATCCAATTGTTTGACCAACAAGTATGCATTCAACCTTAAATAAAAAAGAATGATTGTTTCGACTCATGTGATGACATCTCAGTTACCAATTACCGTAAGGGGAAGCTAAAAAAAATAAAGTTCAAAACTGTCTGATAAGGAAAATGTAGAATTTGACTGATAAGAAAATAAATAAATTGGATCAAAACAGACATTGTGTCACTTTAAGGCAAAGCAAAGCAGGCAACACACTAGTGTTGTTTGTAGTTTGGATAACCCGAAATTTGAATTGAAATTCGAATGTTTTGAATTATTATTTTGAAATTTTTAGATTTTGGATTGAATTTCGAATTTAATTTATAAAATATTCAAATTTGGAACTTTAGATTTTTAGGTATTCGAAATTCCGAATTTCATACACCTGCCCTACTCGCCTATTCATTAGACATTCACACTTTACCTTCATGTCAAATCAAATAAGTCAAATATGGCCGGCTCATTAGATATCAATCCATATATTCAAACCTATTACATGTCCGATATGTTTGAATTTGTTAATTTTAAATATGACAAGTTTTCAAATTTTCTTTTTGTTTTCATTGTCAGCTTATTCTATGTATGACATGATTTTATTATATTGGACTTGTTAATCTGTAGGACCTTATTAGTCCTTCTGTTGCACTTTCTTGGTAATGGTTTCATTGATTGTAGGCCAAAGTCATAAGCAGCCTCTTAAATTTGTTTGAAATTTTCACTTTGATACTTAAACTAGAACTAGTTCTTATTGAACACTTTATGTTGTAGTAAAATGTACCTATTGAACACTTTGGCGAATTTTGTTGCAAAAAATGGTGTCAATGGAATCGGGATCACCAGCTGGAGTTTGGGAGCTGAATTTGGAGATGTTCTTCTTTTTGGGTACAGAAACACCTCCTTCACCCGCTATTTTGTTAATTCAATTTAGGAGTGTTGATGGAATTTTGTTTCGATTTTTTATGTGCAAATTTGGATCGGAAAAAATGATAATGGCCGGCGGGAATGGATAAGGAGTGATGAAGATGAGCAGGCCTGGAATGTAGACTTGCTGGAAAAAAAAATTAAAAAAGAAAAAAGCCGATCTCTCACTCTCTTAAAAAAAGGTGTAATACACGCACCATGCACCTAACCAAATTGTGTTTAATAGCACAGTTCATCTCTAGTTCAGGTGTTCAATAAGAACTAGTCTTAGTTCAAATGTCAAAAAGAAAATATCACACAAGTTTAAGGGGCTACTTATGACTTTGACCATGATTGTATGAATACTTTATTTAGATAGTTGTGATTGCAACGACGAATTATATATTAATGCAATTTGGTATGAATACCTTATTTGTTGTTCATTTTTGTAAAAAAAAAAAAGAAGCAACTCAACTTATAGGCTGAAATAAAAAATTTGAAATCCAAATCGATGAATTCGAAATTCGATCCAATCCAAGTTTATTTGGATTGAATTTGAATTGCATTTTGCAAAATCAAAAAACCAAATTATAAAATGGATTTTTCTCAAATCCGATCCGTGCATAACCATACGGTTCACCACCAAAGCTGGAATCCTTATAATTGGCTCAAGCTTTTTTTGTAACTAAACTCAATTATTTTGCCAACAAGTCTGTATTCAATCTTAAATAAAAAGGATCACGATTCAAATACTCTTACTTGTGATGACATTTAGTTATATCAAATCAGGCGAACCAAGGTATGTTAGGTTTTTAACTGTTGGTGAATGGGAAATGGATGGAAAAAATATGGAGGGAAAATGAAAATTTTGGATTGTTCCTTTATTGTTTTTTGGGTGAAGCATTTCTACCATATTGGTAGTGGAAAGGAAAGTTCTTGTGCTTATATAAAGAATCACATCTTCTAACTTATGAAGAGTTGAGAAGAGGACCTCCCCCGTGTCGTCATCGTGGCTCGGCTTGGCTTCGGCTTCGGCTTTGGATTTATGATCTGATTGATTGATAATATTTTTGGACCAAATTTATTTAATGTTTAATTATTTAATCATTAATAAGTTTCCAAAATCTGACCGTTTTTCCTTCTAATTTTTGCGGAATTATTTAAATATTTAATTTTGCACGAAATTAATTAATCCTCCATTTCTGAAAGGTTGCAACTTTTGAGTTGCACCTTTTCACTAAACCTGATCAATGACTATATAAATTTGGCCAGTCCTAAGTTTTTTCCTTACGAAATTTTCTGATCTTCTCTCTTCTTTCTTGCACTAAAATTTCTCATGTGATATACTGCCTTTGAGTGGTTCGCTGTTCACCGGCATTTTAGGTACCGATACTTCGTGAGTAAAATCGTTCTATCTTGGGAGGATATATTCCACAACCTCGGGTACTTGAGGGGAATAATTTCCTTAAGGACACACTATGCATTCAGTGAGCTCGATTTCATTCCTATACTGTTTTCTGATTTTTCCAGTTTCATTAGTTTCTGTTTTCTGTTTTTCCTGTTTTTCGTTTCAGGAATTTTTTCCCAACTTACTGTTTCAAAGTATTTTTGCAATACATATTAATAACAATCTTAAGGAAATTATATTTATATTTTAATCTGTATTCTGTTTCTGGAGATTAAAACCTTTGTGGTTTTCTACTCCGTGTGAATTTTCTATTCCGACTTGAAGATATAAAAACTTCGTCGAAGTATTAAAGTTCATAATTGTGAAACGATTTGAAGAAAATAAAAACTTCGTACTTGTCTTGTGAAACAGTTTATAAAAATAAAACCTTCACCATTTATTGTTCTGGTTTTGTTTGCCATTTATTAAACTGATTGTCTTCTGTTGACAGTGAATAGAAATGGCAATAGAAGTGGAAAACACTGTTCCTACTGCGACTGTGGCGGCAACAACTAACCGTTCAACTGCTGTGGCACCGACAGAAAAACCAGGGAATTTTTCTGGTATCGACTTCAAAGGATGGTAGCAGAGAATGTTCTTTTGGTTGACCACTCTTGGTATGCAAAAGTTCACAAGCGAAGATCCTCCTGTTCCTGAAGAAGGAACGCCAGAAAATCAGCGCTTCATGGTAATGGAGGCTTGGAAGCATTCGGATTTCTTGTGCAAGGGCTATATACTAAGTGCTCTAGATGATGACCTATACAATGTCTACAGTGCTTTACAAGCGTCCAAAGACATATGGATTGCACTTGAAAAGAAGTATAAAATCGAAGATGCATGCTTGAAAAAGTCTGTGGTTGCCAAATTCCTTGACTATAAAATGGTGGATAGTAAAACTGTTGGAACCCAAGTTCAAGAACTCCAAGTTCTCATCCATGATCTCATTGCTGAAGGCATGGTAGTTAATGAGGCATTTCAAGTGGCCGTTGTGATTGAGAAGTTGCCTCCGTCATGGAGAGATTTCAAAAACTATCTAAAACACAAGCGCAAATAAATGACGCTGGAAGACCTTGTGATCCGTTTGAAGATTGAGGAAGACAATAAGGCTGCCGAAAAGAAGTCGCGTGGAAACTCAACGGTTATGGGGGCTAATATCGTTGAAGAAGTCGCTTCAAATAATAAGAAAAGAAAGAAGTCGTCTGGACAGAGGAAGGAGCAAAACAAGAAAAAATTCGAAGGCAATTGCTACAATTGCGGGAAAGCTGGACATAAGGCTCCTGATTGTCGCGCTCCCAAGAAAGACAAAAAGAAGGGTCACGCAAACATGGTGGAGAAGTATGATGAAATAGATGAGTTATGTGCTATGATCTCGGAGTGCAACCTAGTTGGAAATCCAAAGGAGTGGTGGATTGACTCGGAATCAACTCGACATGTTTGTACTGTCAAAGAAGCATTTGCTACTTATACTCCTTGCTACTTATACTCCCGCCGGACCCGAAGAAGAGCTTTCGATGGGAAATTCTGCAATAGCCAAGGTGGAAGGATATGAGAAGATTTGTTTGAAAATGACTTCCGGCAAGGTGTTGAATCTCAACAACGTTTTGCATGTTCCTACAATTAGGAAGAACTTAGTTTCTGCCGCACTACTCGTTTTTAACGAGTTTAAGTGCATTCTTATTAGCAAAAATGAGACGTTTGTAGGAAAGGGCTACCTCACCGATGGCCTTTTCAAACTAAATGTAATGGTTGTTGACAGTGGTAATAAAAATTCTGCTTTATCTTATTTATTGGAGTCAAATGATTTATGGCATGTTCGTTTAGGACATGTCAATTATAAAACCTTGCAAAAATTGATTAATTTAGAAGTATTGCCTAAATTCTAGTGTAATAAATCAAAATGTCAAATATGTGTTGAATCTAAGTTTGTTAAGCATCCTTATAAGTCTGTTGAAAGGAATCCAAATCCTTTAGACTTAATCCATACTGACATTTGTGATATGAAGTCAATACCATCTCGCGGTGGGAAAAAATATTTCATAACGTTTATTGACGATTGCACTCGACGTTGTTATGTTTATTTGCTAAATAGTAAGGATGAAGCAATTGAAGCAATACAAGAATGAAGTGGAAAATCAATTGAATAAAAATATAAAAATGATTAGAAGTGATAGGGGTGGAGAATACGAATCTCCTTTTGTAGAGATATGTTCAGAATATGAAATTATCCATCAAACTACTGCCCCCTACACACCACAATCCAATGGATGCGGAAAGAAAAAATCGAACATTAAAGGAAATGATGAATGCTTTATTAATAAGTTCCGGTTTACCGCAGAGCTTGTAGGGGGGAGCTATCCTTACAGCTAACTGAATACTCAATAGAGTGCGCCACAACAAAACACAATCTATTCCATAAGAAAATGAAAAGGAAGAAAACCCAACTTGAAATATTTCAAAGTGTAGAGGTGTTTAGCAAAGATACAAGTTCCTATACCCTAAAGGGTCAAAATAGGACCAAAAACTGTGTTCATTGGATATGCTACAAATAGTAAAGTATATCGGTTTTTGGTTCACAAATCCAACAATCCCGAAATTGATGTTAATACGGTAATTGAATCAGATAATGCTGAATTCTTTGAAAACATTTATCCATATAAAACTGAATGTGAGTCGTCAAGTGAAAGATCTAAATGATCACGGGAAGAACCAAAGGAGAATATTCCAAGTGCAGAGGATCCAAGGCGTAGCAAATGTCAAAGGACATCTACTTCTTTTGGACCAGATTTTGTGCCATTCTTGCTTGAAAATGAGCCTCAAACATTTAAAGCAACTATGTCTTCTTCTGATTCAGCATTTTGGAAAGAGGCAGTCAATAGTGAGATTGAATCAATCTTGAACAACTAAACATGGGAATTGGTTGATCTTCCTCCTGGAAATAAACCTTTAGGTTCAAAATGGATCTTTAAAAGGAAATAAAAGCTGATAGCACTATTGACAAATATAAGGCAAGACTTGTTGTCAAAGGTTATGGACAAAAGGAAAGCCTTGATTACTTTGACACAAACACGCCGGTAACGAGGATAACATCTATTCGGGTGTTAGTGGCACTGGCGGCCGTGTATGGACTTGAAATCCATCTAATGGATGTTAAGACAACTTTCTTAAATGGAGAGTTGGAGGAAGAAATTTACATAGAACAACCTGAGGGTTTCGTGGTTCGTGGTAAAGAAAGGAAAGTGTGAAAACTTGTTAAGTCGCTTTATGGACTTAAACAAGCACCCAAACAATGGCATGCAAAATTTGACCAAGTAATGTTGGCAAATGGATTTAAGATCAACGAGTGTGACAAATGTGTTTACATTAAAAATACTCCAAATCACGAAGTCATTGTTTATTTAAATGTCGATGACATGTTGATAATGAGTACATATATTGCTGATATAAATGCTACTAAGCGCATGCTAGCTAGCAAATTTGATATGGAAGACTTAGGAGTTGCTGATTTGATATTAGGAATCAGAATTCATAAAACTCCACAAGGTCTAGCATTATCACAGTCTCATTATATCGAAAGAGTACTTGATAAGTTCAAGTATTTGGATTTCAGTATTGCCAAGACTCCAATAGATGTGAGTTATGCACTTCAAAAGAATGAAGGTGAAAGTGAATTACAATGGGATTATGCAAGAGTGTTCGGAAGTTTGATGTATATCATGAATTGTACGCGACCATATATAGCATGTGCTATTAGTAAACTGAGTCGGTTCACAAGTAATCCCAATCAAACTCACTGGATGTCAATGAAACGAGTTTTGGGGTATTTAAAACACACCAAAGACTATGCTTTGCATTATAATAAATATCCCGTCGTAATTGAGGGATATAGTGATGCAAATCGGATCACCGGATCATCTGAAGTTAAATCCACAAGTGGCTATGTGTTTACCATTGGAAATGGAGCAGTGTCTTGAAAATCATCCAAACAGACGTGCATCTCCTGGTCTACGATAGAATCTAAATATATAGCTTTAGACAAGGCCGGTGAAGGAGCTGAATGGCTCTGGATTTTTTTTGGAAGATGTTCCATTCTGCCCCAAACCTTTGGCACCTATATGCACACATTGTGATAGTCAAACAACAATAGGAATGACAGGAAGCATTATGTATGACAGAAAATCTCGTCACATAGGACGGAGACACAATACCATTAGACAACTACTCTCTAGTGGAGTTATCACTATTGACTACGTAAAGTCAAGAGATAACATGTCAGATCCACTCACAAAAGGCCTAACTAGAGAGGCTGTTGAAAGATCGAAGGGAATGGGTTTAAGGCTTAGGACAAGTCATCATGGTGGTAACTCTACCTAGTAGACTGGAGATCCCAAGAGCTAGGTTCAAAGAGATCAAACAAAGTTATGAATGACGGTTCGACATTGTCAAATAACTCAATCTATTCTCGTGATGAAGACAATGTTTAGGAACAAGGATAAAACATTAAGGCTTTCTAACGAGTTAATAAAGCTTAAGTTTTTTAATTGTTTCTAAGTTTGGAAGGTATGACCAAATAGTGTATCTACGTGATGACACGTTTTAGGAATCACTTATGTGAGTGTGAAGTGTAAGCCGCTTCAAAGAGAATGATAGAAAAAGCCCATTCTCTATACACTCATGAAACCAGGCGGTGTTCATGGCTGAAACGAACACAACCGTGAGAACCATAGACAGTTGAGGGTTAATTGTATGACTTATGTTATCTAGGTATACAGCAAAGTTTGACGGTTCAAGGATATCACATCTACCGATTGATCGAGTATATCTGATATAAGTTCACTATGGAAAGTTCAAAGGGAAACCTACTTATCCAGATGCAATAAATCCTTACTTGTATATCACACATTTGTTCGTGCATTCCTTAACTTATAGCCATTCCCTATTCATGTGGGGGGATTGTTGGGTTTTTTAGTGTTGGTGAATGGGAAATGGAGAGAAAATGAAAATTTTGAATTGTTCCTTTATTGCTTTTTGGATGAAGCATTTCTACCACATTGGTAGTGGAAAGGAAAGTTCTTGTGCTTATATAAAGAAACACATCTTCTAGCTCATAAAGAGTTAAGAAGAGGACCTCTCCTCGCGCCGTCATCGTCGTCGCTTGGTTCGGCTTCGGCTTCAGATTTATGATCTGATTGATTGATAATCTTTTTGGACCAAATTTATTTAATGTTTAATTTTTTAATCATTAATAAGTTTCCAAAATCTGATCGTTTTTCCTTTTAATTTTCGCGTAATTATTTAAATATTTAATTTTTTGCGAAATTAATTAATCCTCCATTTCTGAAAGGTTGCAACTTTTGAGTTGCACCTTTTCACTAAACTTGATCAATGGCTATATAAATTTCGCCAGTCCTCAATTTTTTCCTTATGAAATTTCTGATCTTCTCTCTTATTTCTTGCATTAAAATTTCTCGTGTGATATACTGCCTTCGAGTGGTTCGTTGTTCACCGGCATTTTAGGTACCGATACTTTGTGAGTAAAATCATTCTGTCCTGGGAGGATATATTCCACAATCTCGAGTACTTGAGGGGAATAATTTCCTTAAGGACACACTGTGCATTCAGTGGGCTCGATTTCATTCCTATATTGTTTTCTGTTTTTTTCCAGTTTCAGATTATTTTCCGTTTTCTGTTTTCCGTTTCAGGAAATTTTTCCTAACTTACTGTTTCAAAGTATTTTTGCAATATAGATTAATAACAAGGTATTCATCAACCCAATTACCATAACTGGAAGCTAAAGTAAATAAAATTTAATAGTCTATATATATATTATAAATAAAGATGATGGATTAATACAGTAGGAAGCTAGATCTAAAACGTAACCCAAGAATAAGCGTACCTTGACATGAGCAAAATTAGAAAATAAGATACAATTGTCAAATAAGGAAAATGCAGAATTTGACTAATAAAAATACAATAAATTAAAATAAAACAAACATTGTGCCACTTCGAGGCAAAGCAAGTGGCTCACCACTAAAGCCGAATCCTCGAGTTGGAATTCAATCACGGATACAACTAGAATTAGGATTCAAACTTGCACAAAATATGCCATAAGTGTAGTATGCGTAAAAAAATCGACATGTATGCAGTACGTGTCATATACCGCGCTCTCAATAAGGCAATAACGAGTGTTACTAAAATACACGTTATCATTTCACATGTACAAAATAATTTGAGAGACAATAGAGAAAAGAACAAGAGTCACAAACACATGCACTTAATCAACATATAATATCACTTAAGAATCGACACGTTTAATACATATAGCTAATCGAAAGCATGTAATAATCAGGGAAAAACAATATAGGTTGAATCTTTATCAATAAATTACTTTTCAACTCAGTTGGCTAGATCTTTCATAATCAGTGTGCACCTTCCAGGGAAGGTACCAAGTCAGTGACTCGTGATGGACGGATCCATACTCACATACGCACTTAGATTATACCAATGATCTCTCAGGCTCAATAGTCCCCACATATAACTTTCACATACAGACTCAATAGTTTCCACATCTAATATCAATTTAGACTCACACAGTCTCCATCACCGTGTCAAAATCAGACTCACACGGTCTCAAATCTTTATTAATTTGCCAATTTACATCAACACACCTTAGCTCAATCCTCGAGGCATCATAATATACAATAAACTCCTCTGATTTTGCCAGTAGTGTCAAAACCGGTGATGTGATAATATAGTCTTGTGCTTTTAAAAGTTCGTCTCGCACTCATTCGACCACGCTGCTAAAAAATCAATAGAGACAAGATCAATAAAAAGTCATTTAGACGCTTAAAGCAATTCCTATGATTACTTCCTAGTATTCTTGAGAACAATTTCAGAATCATATAACGGAATACCCATTTCATCCCAATTATTCTGCTTATAATTTTTGTGTTAATTTAAATAAGTTTTGAGTTGGGTTATAAATGAGTCGATTTTTTTTAATTGAGTCGGAATTTTATGTGGACCAATAACTAAAAGCCATATATTTAACTAAAATTTAATTAAATATCATATAATTATGCCGTTAATAGAAGGACGACTCTAAGCGTTGAAAATAACATTACGACAAATTTGATTCAATAGATGGAAGAAGTGCATTTTTGAACCATTTGTCCAATTTCAGGATACTTTAAAGGGAAAATAACACCATATGTCTATTTGGAGAAAATATTTACCCGAAATGGCTTATATTTCTAAGATTATCTTAATTGACTGTTTTATACATTATTATACACCTTTATACAAGATTTATACATTATCTACAGTAAGTGTATAGTATTGTATATTGTGCGTATAAACACTCTTGCAATAAATAAATAAATTTGGCATTAATGCTTGATTGTACTCCATCCATATCAAAAATAATGTCCACTTAGACTTGTTTTTGGGTAAAAAAAAGTGTCCACTTATCAAATCAAAAAAAGAATTAACGTTATTTTTTCAAGTTTGCCCCTATTAAGTGTTATGTGATAAAATTTCAATGCCTATTTAATTAAGGACAGTTTAATCGAATTAACTATTTTTGTCTAGAAGTTAGTATTTTATTATGGGGTGTGCAAATGGCTAAGTGAATGCTCTTTTTGATCCGGAGGGAGCATATTATTAAAATTATCCCTTTTAACCCTTTTCCGTTTCATTTTTTTGTGTGGATTTGCCTTCTTTTGGGGGTGGGCTTTAATTTTTGCCCCTCAAATTGGTGGTCTTTAATATTTTCCCTTTGCTTAATACTCAGAGGTTCTGGGTTCGAACCCAGACTCAGTAAAAAAAAATAAAAAATTCGCAAGACATAAGTTGGACCCCAACTTATGCCTTAATGCAAACTTTTACCCAAAATCAGGCCTTAAGGCCAAGGCTTACAAAATTCCAGTAATTTTTATTTTTTTGGGCCTTAAGGCAGAGTTTGAAACCCAACTTATGCCCTGCGAATCCCAACTTATGCCTTGCATTTTTTTTTTAATTTTTGACTAAGCGAGAATTCGAACCCGGAACCAAAGGGCTTTTAGCGACGGAAAAAAATTAAAGACCATTGATCTGCGGGACAAAAATTAAATACCACCCCAGTGAAGGACAATCTTGCAAATTGCCCTTTCTGTTTTCCTTATTTGCCTAATGAGGAAAGCTTTACCTTGACCCGAAACCGAAAATATTCGGGCAATTTGCAGGATTCTCCTTCACTGGGGTGGTCTTTAATTTTTGTCATCTGCCTTTAAGGCAGAATTTGGGCCTCAATAGATTTGTAAAATTCTGCCTTAAGGTAAAATTTACAAAGGCAGAGGGCAAAATTTAAAGACCATCAATTTGAGGGACAAAACTTAAACACCACCAATTTGAAAGACAAAAATTAAAGACCACCCCAAATGAGGGCATTCCGCGCAAAAAAAGAAGAAGGAAATATTCCCCTCTTTCTATGGGCCGGCCCACCATCATCACAACAAAATCACACACATACTACTCTCATCAAATTTATAGGTAGAAAAATAAAGCAGTTTCAAGATTTGGGACAAAATTTATAGTACTGAATACATACATACGTGGATTCCCATACGAACGACAAGAAACAAGTATTCCCTTTGCGTTTTTGATCTGCCAGGTAATACTAATACCCTCTTTCTCTTTCCTTCTTTTTTTCCTTTCCTTTTTTTTTTTTCGTTCTTCATGGTTACTTACTATATATTATCTATATTTTCCTTTGAGCTTTTTTGGGTTTTCTGTTATGGTTTACTTGTGATCTTGTTTAAATTTGTTTATAGTTTGTATTGTTCCTTAATGGGTCTGCGTTTTTCTTTCTATTACGTCAAAATTTTATCCTGCCTTATTGTGAAAAGAAAAAAAACTACTAGTAGCTAAATGGAGCAGTATTAATATTCTAGATTCATATAGCTAATTGAACTAGTTTGAGATTGAAACAGCAATTGATATAGCTGTAATTGTGTTTCATCTGAAGTTGTGTGTGTGTGGCCGGTGGGGGGGGGGGGGGGGGTTAATTATGGAAGGATTTTCCAGTAAAAACGATACCTTTTTGATTCCCAAGTTTGCAAATATGGGTAAAATGTTTTTTTTGTGCATGTGTTATTATATCATCTAGTAAATTCTTCTTGGTTACTTACTATATAGTATCTCTATTTTCCTTTGACCTTTTTTTGGGGGGGGGGGGGGGGGGGGGGGTTCTGTTACGTTTTACTTGTGATCTTGTTTAAATTTGCTTATAGTTTGTGTTGTTCCTTAATGGGTCTGCGATTTTTCTTCTAGAAAATTTTATCTGGCTTATTCTGAAATTGTGAAGAAAAGAAACTAGTAGCTGAATATTGGAATGAATTGGGTCTAAATGGAGCAGAACAAATATAATTTAGGGAAATTTCAATAATGTACAATTCAGCATTCAAAATTACATCCACGTAGCCATATTTTTAATTTACATCTGCATAGCCAATTTTTCACGGTATACAACAATATTCAACTTTATACCCCTACTGTAGATAATGTATCAACCTTGTATAAAAGTGTATAATAATGTATGAGGTGTTTATACACACTTCTACATTGATATACAATATTATACAAACTAATATAAGAGGTGTTTATACACACTTTTACACTGTATAAAGTGTATAATAATGTATCAGAGGTGATCCCTATAAAAAAAAATACTTAATACATATTCACATTCTTCTCTTTTCAATTTCTTCGACTGCCATAAATCTCTCGATCCTTCTCCGACTCACCACTGGTATGTCAGTTTTCTCCTTTCTTCTTTGACATGCTTTATTGTAAGTTCCAATCAAGGATCATCTGACTTCCAATTCTAGTTGGCGCAAATTTTGTTTCATTTGCAGTATTACTTTGATCTGGTATATGTGTGTTTATTATTGTTGTTGCTTGTTATTTCTCCCCTCTCCCTTTGTCTTTTTTGTTCGCATTGGAGTTGCCTCAATTAAATTTGTGGTTCTTGGGTTCTTCTTGTTTTGATAATATATAGCACTTGAAGTGTATTTACTACTCCCTCATCCCAAATGATTTGGGGGTATTTCACTGGACAAGGCAGCGGCTAAAGCGAGTAAACTAAAATTTATGGGCTAAATCGGGTTATTATTTTACCCTAATTGATATAGAAGGTAAAAATCCCTATAATTTAACTAGTTTGAGATTGAGATAGCAATAGATATAGCAGAATAAATCTTTAGTTTGTATCTGAAATCCCACAAATGATTTAAAAGAAAGAAAGTTAATTTTTTTATTTTTACACACTTTAGCCCATATGTTGAGTTTGTTACGCAGTTTAGCCCATATTTGGGTATAAACACCTTTTATACACTTTTATACTAGGTTGATACATTATGTATAATGCACCCCCCCGCGCCCCGGGTATAATATTGTATAAACTGAAAATATGGCTACATGGCGTAACATTTCATGTTGGACTGTATATTTTTGAAAATTTCCCGTCATTTGTTGGCTTGGGCGGTATTATGGCAGTTTTTTCCACAAAAAGTGACACCTTTTTGGTTCTGAAGTTTGCAAATATGGGTAAAAACTTTCCTTGTTTGGTCTTAATAGGAAAAGGGCTCTATTAAAGCAAAATGGATATAGAGGATTCGTTATTACTATAACTGGTTCTGACTAGTTTAGGAGGTGGTTTAGGGTAGCAGATCTTCCAGAAAGTAAGGTTTTTTAATAGTGAAGATTGTGGATGGGTAAAAAAATAAAAATAAAATAAAAAAATCCTTTTTTGGTTTTAACGGGGAAATGGGCCTTGAGAGAGCAGAATGGATATGGAGGATTCATTAAGTAGAATTCAACTAGTTTAGAATTAGGCTTTGGTTCAGTACGTCAGTAGTACGAGTCCAACACGTAATTTGTGGGGTTCGGTGCATGTCAGGAGTTCGAACCCTGAAACGGACAAAAACTTAGTATTTAAGTAGAGAAGGGTAAAAGGGCAGGGCTTATTTGCTGAGTTTCTTTTTTTTTTTTTTTTTTTTTTTCTGATAAGGTAGAAGTTTTATTAAAAGGGTACCGAGAAGGTACTTAGGGCTACATAAACAAAACAAAAAGCACCAGAAAGAAACAAGCTACTAGACTTTCCTTCCTACTAAGTCTATAAAATCCATTAGTTGGTCCAGACACCTATTGAACTACTCCTACACCAGAAGAACAAATTCTGCAAACAACTATCTTTTATTCTTGAAATAGGAGATCTATGTCCTTCAAAACAGACCTTGTTTCTTTCTAGCCATATTGTCCAGAAAATGCACAATGGAATAGTCCTCCATATCTGCTTGTTCTCTTTATGAGTAACCTGTTGTTGCCAACTTTGTAATAAGCCTCTCACATTCTGAGGCATAACCCATTTAATTCCACAGATACTTAGAAATAATTCCCAGCACTGTTTGGCAACTCTGCAATGTATAAACAGGTGCTCCACTATTTGCTGAGTTTCCAATTGTGCGCTAGCTGGCGCTCAGGGATTTCTTGGTTATCCAAAAAAAGGGTAAAGGATTGATGTCTAGTTGATTGTTTGATCGGTCGTTTTGGTCTTTATGGGGATGACCGAGGATTTATTTCTTTTAAATTTGACCATGAATGTTATTTTTCAACAGAGTAGGTTTTTATTAGGGGTAAAGGTTGGAGGTCTTGATGAATGGGGATTCAGACCTTGAATTCTCACGGGAGTGGGCATCATTGAACAGGCAAAAATCATGGTTTAACCTCATACTTGACGAGGTTGAGAACCAGTTGGGTGATTTAGGTAAGCCTGCGGGAATGTATAGAAATTCCAGTATTTGGTTGATCTTAGTTCATGCAATTTTATTATTTATTTATTAATTATTATCCCTCCGTCTCAATTCATGTGAAGGTGTTTGACTGGGCACGGAGTTTAAGAATGAAAGGAAGACTTTTGAAACTTGTAGTCTGAAATAAGCCATAGATATTTGTGTGGCCATAAATCATCTTGTTAAGGGTAAAATAGGAAGTTTAAAGTTGAATTGTTACTAAATATAGAAAGGTATCATTTTTTCTGAGACTGACTAAAAAGGGAAGAGGGTCACATAAATTGGGACGGAAGGAGTAATGTTTGGCAGTATGAATCTTGATGAGTACTCACAAGTGTGGAATATGCAGATTTTAATCAGTCTGTTGGCATGAATATTGATGATACTTCCTCTTGCCACTTCTTTTCAGCATCTGGCTAGTTAACTTAACTCTGGCAAGGGCGATTAGAAGTAATACAGTTGATAAAGTGTGGAGAGACATACAACAAGGCCAGAAGGTGAGAGATCACGAGGCCATGAACAATCAGGAGAGTGGCGAGACAACTTTGGAAGACTACTTGGTGAAAGCTGGGCTGTTCGTTTCTGATGCTTCTTTAGGACATACAATGTCATTAGATAATCCTACGGCAATACAAAATTTTGTGCCTCCGATAGGCTTATCACCATCACCTTCGATTGATGCGTTGTCTGATACACCAGTCTCTGGTCGGAAAAGGGGTGCTACGGACATGGATAGAACTCCTCTTGATAGGAGATTAAGGAGAAAGATCAAGAATAGAGAGTCAGCTGCACGCTCCCGAGCCAGAAAACAGGTATGCTGCTGTCTGGTAATGTTTTGTTTGCAACCTCAGTTTGCATTTGCATTGCTCATTTTAATCTGTTCATATCATGGTGCAGGCTTACCACAATGAGCTGGTGACCAAGGTTTCACATCTGGAAGAGGAAAACATCAAGCTTAAGAAAGAGAAGGTAGGGATTCGCTCTCCATCTATATGAGGTTCAAATGTTAGATATATTTTTTTAAGAAGAAATATCTCTAGTGTTCGCTCATGACTTCATTCTTGAGCTTAGCAGGTTGATCCACAGCTACTTCTATTCCCTCTGCCATTTGTCTTGAGTAACGATTGAGTAACCAACTAAGAATATCTGATAATGGATAATTTATTTTAAAGCGGACTGTGGTTGATCGTAGAAAGATGAACTGTCTTAGAAGTGAGATAATAAATCTATAAAGGGTAGCCGCCTTGACATTGGAATTTAATGTAGCCTAAAATTTTGATTGTCGTGCCTACTAACTTTATACATGTATTACTTCAAAAATACTCAAAATGTTAAAGGAAAGTTGAGTCCTAAAACATATCGAACACATCCTGTATTTTACCTTAAGTAACTCAAGGAAGGAGTAAAAGTAGACTGGTCATAAACTCCCATCCATGACCAGTCTGGTTATTTGATAGTAAAATTAGACTGGTCATGGATGGGAGCTTTTGTATGAAGTCCATTTTTTAAGCTACGCCTTTCCTTGTAATGTTTTGTTAAATAATCTAATGGCTTCTGGCTCAAACTAGCTGTGAGTACTAGCACTTATAAATATCCCTGAGTAGATAGCCTTGGTTCATTGTCTTTAGTTTGTTTTGAGGGGAAGCGGTAAGGGGGAGAAAGCGGAAAGGGGAAAAATATCCTAATTTTGAAGTGTCTAGGCAGAAATTGGTTTTTGTTCAGATAGAAAACTCAGATTTTCATTCGCTGAATTTCCGTTTGATGTGGGCCTTACAATTGGATAAATGATGAGAACTGTGTAGTGAGCAGTGATCTGTGTCTGCAAAAATTCCTCCTTCAACCTGACATTCCTGAAGAACCTGGTAGACATTTTTTTGGTCCTATATATTTATGCATAGACTATCTACTCTACATGTTGCTTGGCAATATTTAGAATGGCCCCTTATAAAAACATTGGTCCCTTGTCTTCAACTTTGGTACATTTATAGTCTGCTATCTTTATGGTGTTACCAAAATGCAAAATGCTCCTTTAACTTACAGCAGGGAACCTAGCACCATTGTCTACTATTTTCCTTCTTTAGTGCATGTATGATCTGTATATATTATTACTATGGCTCAACTCTCAAGAAGAATATAGAAAATACTTACGAACTGATAAAAATCGAGCAAACATTAAACGGACCAACAAACCAAAAACACTTGAACAATAAGGTTTATTCATGGTTGTTTTATGTTATATTCATGGAAGTATTTGTCTAGACAAGGAGCTTAAGAAAGAAATAATTTGGAAAAAAATTAAGATATATATATATATATATATATATATATATATATAAAACCTACTACATGAAGGTCGTAGGTTAGGCATTGTAACCATTCTTTAGTTTACTTAAATGTCCCTACCACCTTTTTAATGTAGGAACTTTAAGGATTTTATTGTCTTTTTACCCAAAAATATAAACTCAATTCTCCTTTCCCTCTTTTCTTCTCTCCCTCCTCAATGGTGATGCTGCAACAACTCGCTGGGGGTGGCTGGGAGCTCGCAAGATGCCGACCCTGCCAGTGGTGGCCCTTGTTATATCAGTCCCTAATTTTTACCCAAAAATCTAAACCCAATTCATCTTTGTTAAATAATTATGCTTAGAACATATTTCCATTGGATAATGTCCCCAAAGTTTCTTTCGAGAGAACTACATCGTCCATTTGTTTCTTCCTTTCTTTTTTCTTTTTCCTTCACTCATGATGGGCATACCCATGAAAACACCGCAAATGAAAGATTTGGACCAAATAATCTTTCTTGAATGAATGAAAGGCAGCCAAGTTATATTTTCCATTGCATAAAAAATATCCAAGTTATATTTGACCATCATCAGGAAGCAATTCACAAGCTATGTTGATTAGGAAGAATGAGTGAACAGGATGAGAGTGGAGGAGAGGGGGTGGACAAAATGGGGGGTTATAAAGATTGTTGGTTAACTCTTTTTGAAATGACCAATAAGCCTTTTTAGTATATATGTGGCCATACATTATTAGGGGCATTTAAGTAAAACTAAAAAATGTGTATGCTAAGTTGCTAACCTACTACTTTCATGAAGTAGGTTAGCAAGACCACATATATATATTGGGAGTATTCTTCCTTCCCTCTTTCCTTTGCTAGCCGCAGCTCCTGATTTTTTTTCCTTATCTGGTTATTTTCTTACTTTTTGCGTTCTCTCCCCAAGTAACAATAAACCAACACTCTTTTCCATTGTCAATTCTGGCAATCCCGAAGCCATAATATTCCTTCCTGTATCACTTATGCATTCTGAAAATTTGGTGTCGCCCTATTGAAGCTTCCATGACCCAATGCCTCACGAGAAATCGTCTTCCATTACTAATTGGTGCTTTACTTGTAGGATTCAACCATTACAATTCCATACTAAACAAATAGGAAATTAGAAAAAACATATATAATTTCTCGAGACGCAAGAAAAATTCTAAGATTAGCCCATCTACTGCGTTAATAAAAGCTTCTGCAAAAACTTCCTCTAGAATTGGTCCTAGAGTTAGTTTCCTTTGGAAGTGGGTTTAGTGTTAATGGTGATTCTTGTAAGGGAGGAGGAGTTGAGGATGATTTGAAGCTAGATTTGCCAAGAAATACACGACCTTGAGTTGAAAGAGTATTGATTTAATAGTTGAAAGAATTTCAATTTAAGAACAAAATCCATCAAAAGGAAACTAAAGTTAATGAAATGGATTAGAAATCTGTAAAGAATATTTTTGCAAGAAGAAAGCAAACTTGGACGTTCCATAGAGAGAATGATGGGTGGAAAGGGGAGGGAGGAGAACTGGATAAGGCTAGAAGACAAAAGAGCCCATCTAGTTCATTTTTTGTGAAGTATTGTTGGGGATATTTAAAGAAATTAGAACATGGGTACAATGCTAACCTACTACATTCATGTAGTAGGTTAGCAAGACTCATATATATATATATATATATATATATATATATATATATATATATATATATATATATATATATATATATATATATATATATATATATATATATATATACATACTTGTTACATGAGGCCTGTGCTAAGCCCGGGCCCAAACTCAATATATAAAAATCGCAATATTTTAATTAAAAAGTATTATTTGTGTCCTATTTCCTTTCCGTATAATTAATATAATTCAGTGGCACATTAAACATCTATTGTTGGTAACTTTTTATAATTATTAAATATTTTTTTTATTTATGAGGAAAAAGATTTGCTGGAGAATTAGCAAATACCAAAGGGACACAAGTGATTTGACATGATGTAAAGTAAATTATAGTATACAATTACAACTTCGGTGAAAATAATAAATTGCAAAATATTGGCATTTTTATGAATTTGTGAGCATAACATTTCCTTATTCATAAATAAATAGATCATTTTGTAATATGTTAAGCTTTAATTCATTACGATATTTTATGTGGCAAGAGTACATGCTAGTTAACTGTGGCAATTTAAGCTTTGTTTTAGACAAAATTAAGAAAAAAATAAATTCATTACATGAACCTCAAAAATCAATTTAGTTTTTTTATATATGGTAATAATTAAAAATATTCTCAGTTAAAATTACAATGTACAATATTTTTTGCATAGCTTTTAAGTATTTACATTTTAATTTAAATTACTAAGTTGATCTTATTTAATATAGCTTCAAAGTTTAGTCAAAATAACTTTAAAAAATGAAAAGTGGCACATAAATTAAAACAGAGGGGAGTAATTAGTAAGATCTAATAAATGTCCTATTCAAAACAAAAATGTGGCTCCAAAATTGCCTAAATTTTACCAAAATACCACCAAAAGATGTGGTGCAGTGGATGGGGCTGCTCTTCCCTTAACCAGAAGTCTTGGGTTCGAGCCCTGGGTGTGGAAAAAACCTTGGTAGAGAGCGCTTCCTCCTGAATGGGGCCCTATGTGACGCGAATCCGAATATAATTGGGCTCCAATGCAGGTACCGAACACCGGGTGGGAAACTCATTTTTTTTTATTTTGTATGTTTAATAACAAATAATGTAAAGAGTAATCTAATACTCCATCTAATTCATATTATATGGTGTTTTTAGCTTGGGCACACTCCTTAAGACCGTCTCAAATTATTTGTCATTTTTTTGTTTTTGTTTTATACGCTCCTTAAGAAATATTAATTATAAAGAGTATTTGACTACTTTACCCTTACTTATGTCTAAGATACATTCTCTCTCCATTACATATTTACTTTATTCATGTGTCCAACTCATTAATGACAAAATTCTACTAAGGATAAAATGAGAGAGAAAATATAATTAATTATGCTTGAACTCCTAAAACGATAAATAATGTGAGACAGCTATTTTTACTAACCACAATAAATAATTTGAGACGGAATATACACTATTTATAGAGGTCCACATAGAAATGGACTTTGAACAAAAAATGAGTGCCAAAATAAAATTAGGGAAAGAAAAATGCAGCAACGTGTAGCATCAGGAAATCATAGGCAAAGAAAAGCCAGCCACGTGTAGCATCATGATAGTATTTCAATGCTTTGTGAGGACGACAAATTTTTAAGATCTTTGTTTATATATAGTACTAATATAAAGGGAGCCTTGGATCAATGGTAAGTTGTCTCTGTGTGATCTATAGGTCATGGGTTCGTGCCAGCTGACATTAGGGTAGACTGTCTACATCACACCTCATGAGTGCGGCCCTTTGCCGGACTCGTGCATCGGGCTGCCCTTTATATATATATATATATATATATATATACACATATATAAAAACGTTTTTGGTACTGTCTTGTGTGTGTTAATGACAGGTGCAAGTGGGTATTCAAGTGCTCAACCTTGCACAAGTCAAATGTTTTCAAAGTGAGACGATTTATTGATGATCATACGTGTTCTGCGAAGGATAGACTAGTCACGCAGCGTATAGCCACGTCAAGTGTAGTTGGGAGGGTGATAATGGAAAAATATGTTGATTGAGTTACTGGAAGGCTCGTAGATCGAAGCAAAAGGCACTAGATATGTTGCGAGGAGAGCCAAAAGATTCATATGCCAAACTACCAAGCTACCTATATATCTATTGCGACTTTTCTCTTTGCTTGATTTTGTTCACTTTTCTCCCTTTTTTTACTTCGAATTTCGTACCAAGATGATCCTGCATGTGGTGAAATTGCAATTATGCCCCCTCAAAATCGGAATCATTAACCCAACTCTTGACAACTTTTTTTTCGAAGCACTGTTCTTCCCTATTGAATTAGCAGTAAAATAACTAAAAATCACCAAATTCGCTCAAAATGATGTAGCACTGTGTATACCTAGAGTACAAAACCCTAATTTTTTTTTAAGATGTCAGACGATATCAGTACACAAGATATGGTTAATGATTCGAGGGAAACCTTGTCGGAGAGAGAATGGGGAATGCACAGTATTATAAGGAAAAAATAGCACGGTATACGAACTAAGACATAATTGGCATACATTAGCCATGTTTTAAAAAGCTAGCACATAATGGCAATTTCACACGTTTTGGGCCAACAAAATTAGCACCACATGACCCATAAATCATTGATTGAGGATGCTGATAATATTGTGCATTCCCATTTTCTCATCTACAATCTCTCTCTTATATCTATCTCTAAAATCTCTCCATTAGCACCGTGATCCTCTCAAAATAGACTCGAAGCACTTACCATATCGTCTGATTTCTTAAAAAATCTGGGGTTCTGTACTCAGGGTTAGGGATACACTGTTGCTACACCTTTTTGAGCGATTTTGGTTCTTTTTACTGCTAATTCGATGGGGAAGCCCAGTGCTTTGAAGAAAGTTGTCAATAGTTGGGTTAATGATTCCGATTTTGAGGATTCCTCATCCATAGTTTCAATTTCACCACATGCAAGGTCATCTCCGTATACGAAATTCGAAGTAAAAAAGGGAGAAAATTGTACAAATGCAAGCAAAGGGAAAACAAACTGCACTAGATAGATAGGTAGTTTAGCATACGAATCTCATGGGGCGCCCGATAACATGTCTAGTGCCTTTTGCTTTGATCTATGAGCCTTCCTGCCATAATTTTTCATTATGTTCCTTGCAGTGTATACAGCTTTTGGGTCAAACATATTTTTCCATTATCACCCTCCCAACTACACCCGATGTGGCTATACACTGCGTGACTTGCCTATCCTTCGCAGAACACGTGATCATCAATGAATCGTCGCACTTTGAAAACATTTGACTTGTGCAAGGTTGAGCCCTAGAATACTCACTTGCACGGGTCATTAACACACACAAAACAGTACCTAAAACGAGTAAATTAATATAATTGTACAACACAAAACATACGAATGCAAAATAAATCTGAACTCGTTTTATTGCAAAACACCAATTTGTATATATTGCTGGCGAACTCTATCCCAGCCTACTGCTACCTTCTTTTCCTAAGTAGGAGAAATTAAGTAAACGTTTTCTCCTTTACATCAACTGAATGAGGAAAAAAGAACTAATTCGAATGAATATAGTTGACTCTATATATATAATTAATGATAATAATAATCTTCATTCTCATTTCGAGGGATATCCTAACTATCCGGCAGCTATAAGGATGAAAGTCTTGAAAACCAGGGTCAAAAGTTTTTGCATTCAAGTAGTCTTGCTTCAAATCAAGAAAGTTCTAGTTTTCCAAAGTTCATAAGTCAAACCAACGTATCTCTTCTCGAAGTAATAGTCTTCTTTTCTCTTAGTATCTATTGGTCTCCTACATGTTATGCCATGTAGTTCCTACAAAAGTATGTCAGAGAAATAAATGAGAATGCTAAGACTAATGAGTTTACATACTTCGAAAGGCGTCAGTTTTTCTTGAAGCATGCTAAAAAAGAAATAAAGTGTCATATACAATGGAGTCTAAATATAGAGGGTTGAAAATGCATTTTTTTTAAATGTGTCATGATGCACTAGCTAGGCTAATGCATATATGATAAGCAGTTGCATTTTAGTGAGTATTGATAATGCTTTTGAATTTCTCCAATATAAATAAGTACCCATCTAATGTGCACGTAGTTTTGTCATGTGTGTTGTGTGGTTGTGATGGATTGTTTGGCATCGCCTGTGTCTTTGATTAATTTAGTGGAGTGGGATTTAGAATACTATGTTTTTTTTTTTTTTTTGATGACATGGGAACCCGCAGCCGCTACCCTTTGGGTGCGCACAGGGTAAACCCAGCTCCTATGCAATAGCTCGCAAACCACACAGGAGAGGTAACCCGCACTAGGCAAGCCCCGTGCGACGAGCTCGACCCAGAAGGCAAATCCCCTGCTGTCGTTGGCAGGGGACTTCGAACCTGAGACCTCCATTATGAAAGCCCCATGCTCAACCAACTGAGCCACCCTTGCGGGTTAGAATACTATGCTTTTACCGAGAAAAGGATGTTATGTTTTATCATAGTAATGAAAATTTTGCCTTTCTGAACAATTGATGCAATGATTAGAAGCGTATGCTGCCTTTGATGATTGATCTGGTGTTTTCGCAATGATGCTTGGTGGACTGATGGTCCATAGATGTTTGTAGTACACAGTGATTGAATGAGTTTCCCTTCAGTGATTTTCTTGTTTGTTTCTTATTGTAGTAGAACAGTTTATTTTCGTAATTCCCTTCTTTCCTTCGTCCCCTGGTTGGCAAAGTGATATTTGCTTCCTTAAGTTATAGAAAAGGAGAAGAAAGAGGAGGTGCAGGAAAAAGTTGCGAAGATGTCAAATAAAAGTCCAGTCTAGATAGTTTTCAGTAATGTTATGACCTGACATCCATTTTTTCTTGTCAGTATTTTGTTTCACTTCTGATTCATATTCAACGGCCTTTTTCCCGTGCGCTTGTCATTTTTGAAGAGACTTTCCCTTATGCTCAAATTTGGTCGCGTTATAGTTTGGTTACGGGAAGAAACCTTCTTCCATTGCTAACCCCTAGCAGCCTGATCGTTTGGGATGTTGGCATTTAAAATTTTATTTGGTTTTTGCCTACGGTCCAAAAGTAGGTCTTTTGGGGTTATGGTGTTTTTTCACTTCACCTTGGTTCTGGTCAACATAAAGGACTTATTGTACTAACATTTGTATACCTTAGCTTCTTTTTTGATGTATTGTATTTCTCTCCATCTCTAGAAAAGAAAGCCTGACAGCCAAGTGCTAGTGGCTGATTACAATGAGCCTAGATCTACAGGGATACTGAACCCCCCTTTATCTACAAAATATAGAGTGAACGTGGTGTTTATGTCATAGGATTGCCATTCTAAAAATCAGACCGTTGACGTTATACCCTTCAAAGTAATTATATTAGATACAAGGTATGTTTACAAACCTTTAAACAAGTGATAAGTAGTTCTAGTGCCTATCTACATCTGTGGGCTTCAGATACCGAATGATTAAACCCAAAAAAAAAACATGTACTGGATGATGTAGAGCTTTTGTTTTGGTGTATTAATAAGTTCTCATATTGTTAATTATCTGGTAAAGCAGTACTAGTTTGGTAGCTTGGTGATTCAAGTTGGTCGTCCTCGAATTCAGATCTGTGATAAAGTTTGAATTTTAGGATTTCAAATAGCTAAATCCTTTGTCACGCGTAGATGATCTTCATACCTCCTGTTATTTCAAATCCATGTCATGCACTGCTTTTCGTTTTTCTTGTATAGTTAATTCCGTAGAGTCGCAAGGCACACAAATCCGAAACCATATTACATAACATGAATAATTTGCTTTCTGCTGATGAAGTCTTTCTTATATTAGCTTGTACAATTTTTCTGAGAACTTGAATCATGTGATATATTTCCTACTGAGTTTTCTAGATGTATTGTTATTAGGCCTAACGGTACATATATCAGCCCGAACTTAGCAAAACACGCTACGCCCACATGTTACAAAGATCACTTTTTCTTGTTTTTGTTCCTATGTCCGGCATGACATCTTGTGTTCTCTTTTTAACCACTATGTTACCTTGCAGGAGCTGGAGAAGATGTTATCCGAGTTGTCGTCTGAGCCAAGATATCAGCTAAGACGAACGAGTTCATTCTGACGAGTGCTTTCTCTAGTTCTTTGCAGTAAGTTATGTAGTCTTGATAGGCATAGGATTGTGTATCCTCTATGAAACCGTAGTTTGGAGATAGATCTTAGTATGTTTGCTTCTGTTGGTGATGTGCTTTTGCTTCCCACACATAGCTATGTTTTATCTGTATATGGTATGGATAATGTTTAGGTGCACATGAAGAACTTAAGGTGAAATGGACTCGACCTCACTGTGTCCTTTTTACTTGGTAAACAAATTTGCAACTCTAAAAAAAAGACGGGCTTTGATCCAGTGGTAAGACCACAACGTGTGACGTGGTTTAATCATGTTACGGGTTTGAAATCGGAGTTGCAATGCGTTGTCCCTCGGGGATTTTTCGATTATCAAAAAAAGAAACACAAATTAGCAATTAGAAGGTCTTACCCAGAAAAATAATGGACTACTTTTTTATCCAAGTATTTCTCGCAGGGTCACATGTTTCTTTGTTTTGAGGAATTCTTTTTTCACAAGAATCAAGTTTGGTTTGTCACTAACAAGAAAGGATCAAACCATAATCGTTGCTATTAACAAAGAAAAAGTCAAACTACCATCCAATCAAACTGTCAATAATATATATTTTCTTTAATTTTCTTTTAATATACAATATTCATTTTCAAGAAATTTGTATATATATATTTTTACAATTTCCCTGACATGCAATTCATGTTGAGAAGAAACTACAATACAACAATCGTCTGAATAAAGTTGAACATCGACAATACTTACCGAAAAGGAACGATATTACCGTTAAATTTTTGTGGTAGAAATATTCAACGATTTTGTTCCACTAAATTACCTCTCTATAATAGTTTTACTCGAATATCTATGTAGTGTATTTATTATTTTATAATAACAAAAAATAATGTACCAATTATGTTTTAAAAAATAATGTACCAATTATGTTTTATTGGAGAAGTGACATTAAGAAAATTTGTAAATTCCGATGAGGAATCTGGAGCGTTAGGACCCGTTTGGAAACAACAAACAACTTATCTAGTGTAATTTCACAAGGGTCTGGGAGGGTAGCATGTATCTTGATCTTATACCCTACCTTTGTGTGTAGAGATGATGTTTTGTTAATGGACTCTCGACTCAAAATAAGTGTAATCAAAGCAGGACAGAAAGGAAAATAAAGACAGCGAAATAGCAAGATAAACAAAGCAAACGAAATAACAAATAGTAGTAAGATAGACGAAAAGATAGTTGAGGGCAAATACTTACACTCTTCAATTCTAAGGGGAGGGGAGTTGATAATTGCCGGTCATTACATGATGTAATTTCAAAGTTATTTTAAATTCACTTTATTTTGCTGTTTTTTTTTTTTTTTAAAATTTTTGTTTTTATAAATAGCTGCCAAGTATGATTACATTTGTTAATCTTTTCTGATTGAAATAAACTATCAATTTTTTACTCTTCAAATCTATCATTTTATATAATTTATATATAAAAGTTAGTGCATCTAAACCGTCAAAATACAAACAATCAAGTGGCTTCAATTCAACACCCTATTGAGACTTACTGGGGCGGATTCGCTCCCTATCCCGGAGCTAGAAAACAAAGTCAATCAAAGGCGAATTCAAAATTTATTTGTAACATATGTACATGGTACCGTTAGACTAATATTATGTGAGGGAAAAAACTAAATCTTACCTTTATAAGTAGTTTTGATTTATGAATCTCCCTAAGCTACAAAATCTTAAATGGATTTCAAGTACATCAATTATGAAAAGACAAATAAACTGATTGACTTGAAGTGGTTTAAAAAAATAAAAAGTCCCTCTAAAAAATACCATTTTATCTTATTACTCACCTGATGAAGCACAGTTGTTATCTTATTATAGTCAAACCTTTCTATAATTACCATTCGTTATAACAACATTTCACTTTAACGGCCTGATTTTCTTCGGAACAGATTTTTCATGTTATATTTCTTCTCTATAACAACATTCTATCTATAACAGTATTGCATGCATTATAACGATACTCTTTGTAAAATTGCCCCGCTATAACAATCATACTCAAATATTGTGTAACACTATTTTTTAAAAATATATTATGTATAAAAATTAAATATTAAAATATTTATGGTAATCATCTGTCAGGCCCCGAACCTAGGCCTGGACGTAACACAGCACTCGGTGCCTGACTACATGTGACCGAGCGAACCAACTGGCTCACTGAATTAACATGTGATATCAAAACATAACTGAATGCGGAAATAAGACTAACACATGCTGAACTACTAACAATCTGACTGAGATATTATAAATGCGGAAATACTGAATAAGTCTGTAAGTATAAATAAGTAGCCAACAAGGCTAACACCGAAAGCCTGCTAAACATCTGACTGATTGCTGACATAGTCTATGAAGCCTCTAATGGAATACTGTAACTAACTGTTGCCGGGACAAGGCCCCCAACATACCTGACTGTCTGCAAAAAATATTGTAAAGACTATAAATAACTGATAAGGCCCCGAAAGAACTGGGGCTCACCAATCAGTTGATACTGGAGATCCTAGCGAGCAGATGTGTCGTCCTGTAAATCATTTCCTGAATCGCGAGATGCAGGCCTTGGGCAAAAAGGGAAGTCAGTACATTTGAATTGCATTGGTATGTAAAGCAATTGAAACAAAGAACTGTAAATGGGATGCTCGGGAAAGGGGCAGCCCAAATAATAACAGGTAATAAATGCTGAAACTAAAACTGTAAACTGAAATAAACAAGGGAAGTAGAGTTGTGAGTACTTCCTGTTTTGTATCTGAATCATCTGTTTACCTGTATGTATATATGTGGGACCTCGACCCAATAATAAATGCACAACTATGGCCTTGGCCAAGTAAATGCGTCAGTCAATGGCCTTAGTCAAGTATACGTATATGTCACGCCTCGAACTATGACCTAGGCGTAACACGACACTCGATGCCTAACTGCATGTGACCAAGCAAACCCATAAGCTGACTGAATCAACATGTGATATCAAAAAATTTAATAATAAGGAAATAAGACTAACACATGCTGATCTACTAAAAGTCTGACTGAAAATATATTAAATGCGAAAATATTAGTTAAAGTCTGAAACATCTGAATAAATAGCCAACAAGGCTAATACATAAAAGACTGCTAACAATTATTTTAACATTTGATAATAAGGATATAAGACTAACAATTGTTTTAAAATTTGATAAAAACCACATAAAAATTTTCCACTGATTTCTTTGAACTTTCTCTTTTATTTTAGAATATTGAAATATATATATATATATGGCACGAATTTCCTAACCTAAAAGTTAAATTATGTAAACATTCTTCTTTAAAACCTAATTACCCTACTTATTAAAAACAACTAACGTGCAGAACATCCCAACACAATCCTTGGATACGAACATAAGTATTTTTTCAGAGAAGTTTCTTACTTAAGAAACTGCTCATTTAGAAAAGTTGTGTAACTTACTGCTAAATTCAAATCTCTAATTGTGCCTTCAACGTGACTATTTTTGCCTTTCTGAACAAGTTGATTTTCCATCTTCTATTTTCTATTCCTTGAATTTAATTCTCATGCATGTGTCACATGATCTCATCTTTTTAACTGATTTAGATATGTTGTACCGCAAGTTTCAGCATCTGTTCGTTCTTCTTTTGCCCTGAAAGTATTTTTCATCCTTTCATGTCCGGTGACGTTTGTGTTCCTTCCATTACTGGCCAGATTTTGCTCTGAAATTTATCACACTCAATCTCCATGAATATTGCTAATTACATTAGGAATTTACCATTGGTGGTTATTCCTTTTTATATAGGAATAACTACGTTCTATATATATGTGTATTCATGTGATGAGATCTGCCATTTTGAGTTTGAGGTCATTAATCATCTTCCTTTTTATTTTTTACTACTATAACATTATTCTTTTTCCCCTTTGTATAAAATTTAGTTTATTTCGTATACTTTTTCCCTACATATTGATCTATATATTGGATGCCCAAAAGTGCATGAATAAGATGTGACTGATATCATGTTAATTTAGTTTTGAAGTCATTGGTTTCTTAGTACTACTTTATTTATATAGTGAATTCTTTTCAATTCAACTAAGGAAGAAGCAAAGAACATATATAGGACATTCTGTTCAATAAATCTGAATAATTAACATCGAAAAAGAGGATGCATTTAACAACATATAAGTAGACCTAACACGTCGTAGACCTGCTGTTCACATTCTCAACATGCATGCTCTTGATTTGTGAGATGTTTTCATAAGTCATTTGGTGCAAATATGAGAAACTGATTTTTGAGAAGGAGTTTGTATACAAGTATTGATGGCTCAGCAGTGGCGGATCCAGGATTTTCATTCAGGGTGTTCGGAAAAGAAAAAAAAAACTAAATACACACTGTAATTTTTTTTCCGAGGGTGTTCAAAAGTTAATATATGCACATAAATACAGAAAATTTACCCTATATATACACTGTAATTTTTTGCCTAGAGTGTTCGGGTGAACACCCTCGACAACACATAGATCCGCCCCTGTGGCTCAGCAAGAATGATTGGCTTCTCAAATGTTCCATGAAATGTACTGAACTTAGGGAGCAAAGGTTCTATATTAAACTCTACTTTCTTAGAATATATGCATCACCAATCGATCTTGCAACCTGTAAATGTGCATTAGATAATCAATATCATATACTAAAACAATATGGTATCTCCGGATTTTTCATGTATTGCAAATTTTTCATTTCAATTTTCCCTTCAGAAGCTTAGCATAAGAGCATTCTCTTTTGTGCTTCTTTAGGATAAATTCATGATATTTGGACATCAAATGATCCTGGGGCCAAACTTGAAAAACCTAAAATATCATAATGGAGTTAAATGCGCTTTTAAAATTTATCTGTTGTCTTCAGTGAAAAAATTATATCTATTTTAATAGTTTCACCTAAGCCGATAGTTACATAATGCATATTCTCTGGCCGAGATATAAAGGGCTCTTGAATTGACCACGTCAATTGGACAGACTAATGTCCTTCTCCTTATCTATTTTATCAATTTTTGTTAGGGATGAAGAGTATATAGTGTATACGGTAAACCTCGGATATATGTTAAACCGGTAAGACCAAAGACCGAAGGAAGAAAGGAACAAGAACGTGCACAGGGCTTCCATTCTGAACCGGAGGAATGTTTGGACCGGAGCAAAGGAAGGGCATCATTTGGTCCGGTTCCCCCATGACCAAGTTGGTTGTTCCCGTTGGTCCGTTTGGTCTAGGCCGTTAGTCCGTTTGATCGTGGCCGTTGATTCCGGAGATCCGTTGCGCGGCTGTCACGCGTCGATAACGTCCTGCCATGTTCAACTGCCAATCGTACGAGTGTCAGATCGTACGGTCAACCTAACCCAACCTAATCCAACTCAGAGCTTTTTCTTTATTATTTTATTTTTCATGTTGTATGAAGTCCATGGGGCAATACTATAAATAAGGGGCATTGTCCTCCTTTTAGAGGGTTGACTTTCTCATATCAAGAACACTTTGTAATAGCAAAAATATATAAGATCTCTCTCTCAAATACCTGGTTTCGGCCCATGTTGGTTGTGTTTATCTTTTACATTTCTTCAATCAAGTATCACTCATATATTAGTAAACATACAAGTCTATAGCAAACCACCGATTATCAGTTGATTCTTCATAGAATATTTATATATTTCTTCTCTCTATCAAATAGGTTCAAGGCATAACCACATATCCTATACCTCACCCACAAATTTAATTGATTATCCAAAACCGGGGTACACAGTTTGGCGCCCATTGTGGGGCTAGGATAATAGTGGTTTTGATCTTAATCTCTATCTTACCCATCAAAGTCAAAAATATCTTCTGTTCGTCTCCGAAAAAACGGACCAAATGGCTGACAGTGGACAATCTGGTCATGTCAACAACAATGAGATTGTGGCCGAAAATGAAGGCAGCGGGCCACGAGGATTGCCAAATCCCGCTAATTCGAGGGAGGGCCTCAACCGGAAAAACACCGTGGACCAGGAGAATGCCGCCTTACCGGCCACTGATCCTCTAAATACCCACAATTCTGTTACTTTGTCCCGGACACAGGGCCGGAAAGAGCCGGATACACCTAATGACAATATTGACTTACGTCTAATCTTTGAAATGTTGCAGGAACAGAGAGCAGCGATTCCCGAACAAGGAATCATAATTTCCCAATTGCAAACTCGAGGGGATACAACGACCCCGGAGAAGACGAGCGGTGTTGCTGAACCCAGAAGGGATGAGGCACGGGTTATTGAGAGCAATGGATCCGGAGCTGGTTCCTCCACCGAGGTTCTAAAAATGCTCGAAACTTTGGCAAAGCGAGTAGACTCGACCGAAAAGAGGGTCGAAACATACAACTCTCGGGTGGATCAAATCCCGGGGGCTCCGCCTTTACTGAAAGGGCCGGATTCGAAGAGGTACATCCAAAGGCCATTTCCTCCGAATGCAGCTTCAAAACTAATCCCGAAGAGATTCAAGATGCCAAATATCCAGAAATATGACGACACAACGGACCCACACGAACACGTGATCTCATACACATGCGACATAAAAGGTAATGATATGGAGGAGGACGAAATTGAATCGGTATTGCTGAAGAAGTTCGGGGAAACTTTGTCAAAAGGAGCATTGACATGGTACGACCATCTACCCGAGCATTCGATCACCTCTTTCGAAATGCTCGCCGATGCCTTCATCAAAGCTCACGCTGGTGCCAAAAAGGTGCAGGCCTGTAAAGCTGACAGTTTCCGTATAACCCAAAGAGACGACGAATTACTGCGTGAATTCGTCAACCGATTCCAAAGGGAACGGATGGAACTCCCCCCGATTCCAGAAGAATCGGCTGCGCAAGCTTTCACAAAGGGGCTCAATGTTCAGAGCTCAACAGCTTCGTTCAAATTAAAGGAAAGCTTGCTGGAGTACGAGGCTGTGACATAGGCTGATGTCCATAACCGATACGAGTCAAAGATTCGGGTGGAGGATGATCAATTCGAGCTTCCCCCGGGGCCAATAAATATGAATAAAAGTTTTGAGAGACTAAGGAAGGGTTACGAAATGAAGGCCGAATCGTCGAGGGAAAGGTATCGGTCATACTCCCATTCGGAGAAGCCAAGCTTTAGGTCGGAGAAACCAAGCTTTAGGTTGGAGAAATCAAGGGTTAGCCCAAGCCGTTTCTCCGGTCGGGGTAATAAACGAGTCGAGCGCCCGTCCAACAGTCGCGATCTCTCATTCAGGAGCGATGCCGGAAGCTCTGCCGGCAACAAGGACTTACCAAAGATATCGGAGTACAACTTCAACGTCAGTACGTCGGGCCTCATCTCGGCTATTGGTCGTGTCCCGGATGTAAGATGGCCAAGACCTCTAAGGTCGGATCCGGGCCAACGGGACCCGAACATGGTATGTGAATACCATGGGACCCATGGTCACAGAACCGAGGATTGTCGCCAGCTAAGAGAGGAGGTAGCCCGGTTACTGAGGAATGGCCATCTCCGAGAATTGCTGAGTGAACGAGCCAAAAGTCACTACAAGGAAAGGGAGGCTCATCGAAGGGCCGAGCCAGTAGAACCCCAGCATATAATCAACATGATAGTTGGGGGTACCGATGCACCTCGAGGGCCGGTGATGAAACGGGCCAAGGTTTCTGTTGTTCGTGAAAAGCGCAGCCGGGATTACTTACCCGAGGGTTCTATCTCTTTCAGCAATGAGGATGCAGAAGGCATCATTCAACCACACAATGATGCATTGGTAATTTCTGTACTTATCTTTAAAAATCAGGTTTAAACGTATTTTGATTGACCCAGGTAGCTCGGCCAACATCATCCGGTGGAGAGTGGTCGAACAGCTAGGGCTGCTCCATCAGATCGTACCGGTAGCCCGGGTACTCAGCGGGTTCAACATGGCGAGCGAAACCACAAAGGGAGAGATCTCGTTGCCTGTGAACATCGATAGCACTATCCAGCAGACGGTGTGTCACACCCCATTTTAACCGGGTCGATTTAAGAGTATGACATATTGGTGATTCCTGTTTATTTTATTTAAGGAGTCGCCACCTAATTAATTTAACGGTGAATTAGGACACCTACATGTTAACTAAGGCAAAGTTAAAACTAAACCTCAATTAATAGTCTGCTTAACTAGTGTGATTCTAGGTAAGGGCTCTATATTATCCTAAAGGGAAGGGGTTAGGCATCCTTTAGAATCCGTTAACTTACGGTTATCCGACCAAACTTAGGTTAATTAATTAAAATTAAAGATGTAAATGTGGCATTTGGATTTTAAGAAATTGGTTTGCAATAGGGCTAACGTTTTAAAAGGAAAATATAAGCTGTTAAAAATAAGGTTTGTAAATATTTCTAAAGCTTTAAATGATAAGGTTATTTGAAATAAACTTACGTATGTTACTAATGCTTTTAAAAATATGATAATGCTATTTAAAAGAAATAATCTTATAAATATTGCTATGGCTTTAAAAAGTGTTATTTAAAATAAATTTGCCAAAATATAATAATTTGCACATAAACAGAAGAAAATGCAGGTTGCGACGTTTTAATACTTGAAACGAATTGATTTTGCAGTTTAGACAAGATGGAGTTTTCTTTCTCTTTTCCATTACCCTTTATTAACTATGCTTAATTTAAAAAATATATGGTTGATTCCAAACTTGAAGAGCTATTTATAACATATACTAGAGTTCATGTTTGCATATTAGTGACATTTCTCAAAGTGATATTCTACAGTAGCCAAACATGATTCCTTTTACTCCGAGTATGCTATAAAAAAAAATCAAGTATTCTAACAAAATGAAATATTAACTACCCGTCCCATTCAACTAACCCACTAATTCTGCTAAGGTTTATCTAAATTAACAGAACAAGCAAAGAGTTAGTTGCATAATACAAATTAAAATGCAAAAAGATAGAATAGAGGAGTAAATAAGTTAAATGGGCTCAGCCCATTTTTAAGACTGCTGTAATCGGGGCTGCTGATGGGAGTGGGATCAGCCCATTTTTTAAACATGCTGTGGGCTGTTCACGTCTATTGGGCTTGGCCTAGAATTCATTTTTTCACTGCGGATAGGGGGCTGGACAGAGAGAGAACATGCTGGGCTTTTGGCCCAACGCCCAATGTGGAAGGAGACGAGTCCGAGCGAACTCGTACGCGATAGTCATGCATAAAAAAAAAACGAAAGAAAAGGATTAATACATGATCAATAAGTAAGTTTAACCATATAAAACGCAAACTTGAAACAAATCAGTAAATTATGTATACATACTATGTATGCCTATGATGTGAAAGCGTATGAAATTTCGAACAAGTATAGAAGACACAACGTACTTCCGTTATATCTAGCGATGAAATCAGAATCACGACATTTGCTAATCGAAGAAACTTGTACCCTTTGTTAAAAGATCATATGATAAAAATCTGTTTTAAACTTGGAGGTACATTTTAAAACCTTTTATGTAAGAGGGATGTTCTTTTAATTTAGATAATATACTGCTGAAGAATATCAAAATGGGTCAGCAACTTTGTCTTTTAATAACACACAACTGGAATGCAATTTCCTCACGGATGCTTACAAAATAGATTCGGAAAAAACACAAAAATACCAACAAACAGATTCAGGGAAAAAAAAAAGACTATAAGCATGCTTATTTAGAGTCGCTATCCAGTTCGAGCTAATTAGGAACCACATCCAACAACAATCTAAATTAAATGATGTGTCCAGATGACAATAAAAGAGAAATTAGGACTAAGAAGACCAAATCATACCGAGAAAATCAAACAACAAGAACATTATTGAACTTAACCCTTTTCCTAGTCTCATCCTTTATTTTGAAACTCATTTTTTACAGGAGTTAATCAAACGTAATGCAAACAAGTTAACTGAACATAGGGCAATCCAAACAGTTTCAAAGAACCATGTTGACCCTTTTTGAAAAGAAGAGAATCCATTATTTAGCCATCTACTAGTGAAATCTTATTCAACAAACTATCACAAAATGATTCGAAGTCCTAGTTCAGACAGGTCCTAAACAAACCTGTATATATTTTAACTTTAAAGTCTATTAATGGTGAGATGCAAGCAGTTTTAATTCATGTAAAGCAGTAGACATGTATCATGCGCAATAAAAAAATACTCTTAATCGCATACAAGATACATGGATTAATGAGTTCCCCTTTGTAATGGTTTAAACTCAAACAAGGGTCGAGCAAGAGAGAACCTCATAGCGAACTGATCTTTAAGCATGCTATTGTACCAAACAGGGTATACGAAACTATCAGCTAATAAACATACTAACAAACATGTAGTATAACAAGTGACAACAGTTAAATGTACAGGCAAACTTAGGCTCAAAACTAGTAGGCATGTGAGGAAATTATCATTTAAGCATGACCTGATCACATGAGAATACATGACTAAAATGGATTAAACATGAGCATCATTCAAATAAGGTACTAGACAGCATCCATAAACACATGGTTTAGTGATATCCAAACTCACATAAGAGCTAACAACATATTTAAAGACAAATCATAACGACCAAAATTAACACCAGACTGAAAACTGGACTACATTAAGATAATAATTCAATAGCAGCTAAACTGACATATAAGCAAACGACACTATATTAAACTAAACAGAACAGACTTATAATGCTAAAGCTGCTAACAATGTTAAACTAGCCATTAATTTTAACAATCAATCACAAACATTAACAAACACATAATAAACAGGAAAAATAAAATCAGTACACAAGACAAATTAAGACGAGTTCCTCTAAAACGCCAAACAGAGCACACACATATGTAGACCAGACTATGAGCAAAATGGTTTAAAGAGAAAAGGTTACCTTCTTCGGGCGCAGCGAAGTGGGTGCGAGTCTTCGATTTACACTCGAACACTTCAAATTTGATGCCGCGAGACTCGAATTCGCGACAAACGCAGAGTAGACGAAAAAAATTGTTTAAGTATTTTTTTTTTGATTCGATGTTTTCAGGATATTGTGACAGCTAAAAGAAATTACTTTGCAAAGGATTCCTTGAACCGAAAATCAGTTATTTAGGAAACTTTCAGAATCAAGGATTTCGTTCTTTTGGGGGTTTTCTCGATTTTAAGGTTTCAATCCTTGGGGAGCTTCCTGAATCCAAAAATCCTCCCCTTTTCGATCCCACTCCCCCACTATTTATAGGGTTCTTATGGTTTTTGTATTGAAGAAGGAAAGAGAGGAGCGGGGTGACAGAGGCGTGAGGGTGACAGAGGAGCGTGGGGGTGTGATGTGGTGGGGGACAAGGTGAGTGGAAATGGCAGCGGTATGGGAGAGGCGTGGGGTAGTGATATGGTGGGGGACAAGGTGAGTGGAAATGGCAGCGGTATGGGAGATGATGACGATGAAAGAGAGAGGACAAGATGTGGTGGAACGGAGAGATGGCAGAGGTATGGGAGTGGGGATAACGATGAAAGAGAGAGGACAAGATGTGGTGGAACGCAGAGATGGCAGAGGTATGGGAGTGGGGATAACGTGGGGGGGTGTCGGCAGAGAGGGAATCAGTGGAGGGAGTGAGTGTAAGTGGAGAGGGGGCGGCGCGACGGTGAGGAGGCGGTGGAAGTGGGAGGCGGAGACGAGGAAAAGAGAGAAAGGGAGGCGCTGTGGACGGAGGTGGGAAAGAAAATGAGGGGAAACCCTAAAAGGGTTCCCCTTATTTTCACTGAAATGGGTCAGACCCGGTCCATTTATGGACTGGGTCAATTTTTAGACCTGGTATTAAAAGAATAGACTAATAAATTGAAACACGGATTATTCTAAAAATTGAGATAAGAGATATGGGCTAGTCCAAAAATATTTAGGAGTTAATCCGACTTTGATTTGGGGTCCGGTAAGTCAAAATATGGACCGAGTGCAAAGAATAGTTTGGCTTCTAAATTTAAATAAAAGACCTGTCTAAATAACTTGTGTTAAATATTTCTCAATACAAAATATGCAATCTTCAATGCTCGGATAAAAGTGGCGTTGTACTAGTCGTGCAATAATATTCCGACAATTCGCACTGAAATAAATACTATTGTTTAATTATGCAAAGATAAATGCGATGTGTGTGCGTAAGCTGGTAAAATGCTAAAATGATAAAAATTGTGAACTGTAATAATAATAATAATAATAATAATTAGTAACTGTAATATAATAATGAAACCCCGGCTTTGATAAAAGGCTAATAATCATAGTAAAATATAATATATATATATTTTTAATTTTTCACAAAATGTTAGGAGCATAAATAGGTATTTTGGAAGATAGGCGGGACAAAATTGGGTGTCAACAACTTGTCCCTCTTTGCCCGGTAATGATGAAAAGAGTTGTCGGGCAAAGACGTTGACTCAGTAGCCTATTTTGTCCCGGCTAAAGGAAACTTGAGAGGATTATGACCGGACTCCGGTCTCTGAGTTGCCTACATATCTCGGGCTATACGAGAATCAGGTCGAGTGTAGTTCTGGGACAATTACGACACTTGAACCCCAATTGGCGCGAAACTTGCAAAATATTGTCTTAGTGCTGAATTATGATAACACTGGGTATTGTGATAGAAACTTGAGAATCCTGAAAATTGAATTGCTGGAACGCAAGAGAATACTTGTAATTAGAGACGAGTGTTCGAGGTAGATCTTTGACCCGTGTCGGGAAGTCTGATTATCCTTCCCGACCAATTGCCCCAGTTCGCTGCCGAAGAGAAAGTTCCACGATTTGATGTGTGATGCCAACTTTGATATTGTCAAAAGCCATCAGCTAAAAACGGATGTTAGCAATAAAGAAATATATGTAAATAAGGCAGGGTTGGAGAAGTTACACTTGCAACCCCTGCTTCGAAAGTTGAATCCACATTCGGAGGTGATGCCCGAACTGAAATATAAGATACCCGCATTCGGAGGTGGGCGCCTGAACTTGAAATATAAGATACCCGCATTCGGAGGTGGGTGCCTGAACTTGAAATATAAGATACCCGCATTCGGAGGTGGGCGCCTGAACTTGAAATATAAGATACCCGCATTCGGAGGTGGACGCCTGAACTTGAAATATAAGATACCCGCATTCGGAGGTGGGCGCCTGAACTTGAAATATAAGATACCCGCATTCGGAGGTGGGTGCCTGAACTGAACATTGAAATACCCGCATTCTAAGGTGGGCGCCTAAATTGAAGATTGACATACCCGCATCCTAAGGTGGGTGCCTAAAATTGATCATTGAAATACCCGCATTCTAAGGTGGGTGCCTGAATTGAACATTGAAATACCCGCATTCTAAGGTGGGTGCCTGAATTGAACATTGAAATACCCGCATTCTAAGGTGGGTGCCTGGATTGAAATTGACATACCCGCATTCTAAGGTGGGTGCCTAAATTGAACATTGAAATACCCGCATTCTAAGGTGGGTGCCTGGATTGAAATTGACATACCCGCATTCTAAGGTGGGTGCCTAATTTGAACATTGAAATACCCGCATTCTAAGGTGGGTGCCTGAATTGAACATTGAAATACCCGCATTCTAAGGTGGGTGCCTGGATTGAAATTGACATACCCGCATTCTAAGGTGGGTGCCTAAATTGAACATTGAAATACCCGCATTCTAAGGTGGGTGCCTAAAATTAAAAATTGACATACCCGCATTCTAAGGTGGGTGCCTAAATTAAATTTTGAAATACCCGCATTTTAAGGTGGGTGCCTAAATTGAAAATTGACATACCCGCATTCTAAGGTGGGTTCCTAATTTGAATTTTGAAATACCCGCATTTTAAGGTGGGTGCCTATATCATGTCCACTTCCCATGGTGCAAAAAATGTAAATCCACATCCACTTTCAGGGTGCAGAAAAATAAATCCAAGTCCACTTTCACAGTTCAAAATATAAATCTACGTCCGCATTTCACGGTACAAAATATAAATCCACGTCGACTTTGACGTCCGTATTATACGGTACAACAGTAAATTTACATCTACTTTCACGTCTGCATTATACGGCGCAAAAATAAATTCACTTTTACTTTCGAAAACATAAATCTGTATCCACTTTCTACAATTATATGTATATTTTTGTAATATAATTCTACTCCCACTCCCATGCTCGTATCCACAATATAAATGTAAATCCACGTCCACTTTAGAGATAATATTGTAAAAAAGATATCCACATCTTACTCCATGTCCCATTGTGACGGGGGTTAAATCTATAATTAACCCCACAATTTGATATACGATGCCATATTTCGATCTGGTTATCTTATTAAAATACCTCATTCTAAAAGAATTTGATAATGATTTGAACATGTATGAAGTGATGATGAAATTGAGGAATTCTAACCAATAACAGGTGATCAAGGTCAGTGTCCATGATTATATGTATTCGATCCATCGAGGAATGTCACGAGCTAAAACAACTGTTAGTGATAAGAATAAATAGCTGGGTCTGAAAGAATTATACTTACAGCCCTTGGTTGAGAAGATGAATTTGTGTCCACTGTTGCAATCGAAATTTCGTGATGAGTGGAACGACGTCCGCCATTCGGCATAAGCTACCTTTGCATCCACGTTGAAAAATATTTACATTTCGAAGAAAGTTAACTCTTTGATCACGCTCATAATTTAATATATGCACCATGTTTATGTTAATTGGACCTGCCTCATCAAAGAAAAATCGTGAGTTTAAAAGAAAAATTAGTTGACTTGTGCGTGTCGGGGAACTTGGCCCTTGAATTGACTTTTGTCTCGGTCGCGTCCACGTTCTTCGATGTCTCACCACATATCTTGCTTTGCCGGGGAGTTTCAGTTATAAAAAAAAATGTATTTTGAAAATAAAAGTAATGAGATTTGGATGACTTTGAAAGGAAATACTTAGTGGCTCTAACATGTAACGTGATTAAGAAGACTCGATTTTTGAATTTATTCACATTTTAGAAATATGGATGGACTTTTGTTTAAGACCACTTTTATGCTACTTCTAAAAATTTGTCCCAGTTTCAGTCTTAGAGATGCTTGATTCTGGACAATTGAAAAAAAAGAACTTATAATGAAAGTTTTTTAAAGTGATTTGACCGACTTCAAAATTTTGTCCCAGTTTCAAGTCCTGGAGACACTTGGTTCTAAACAATCGAAAGGTGAGAAAGTTGTAATTAATTTTTTTTTTTTAAAGTGATTTGACCGATTTCAAAAAATTGGTCCCAGTTTCAAGATATTAAGACACATGAATTTAAACGGTGGGAAGACCAAGTCTTGTATAAATTTTTTTATATATTTTTATAGGAACCAAAATGTTTGGACAAACCGAAGATATTAAAAATTTTAAAATAGAAGGGCCGAACCCGCCTCGGGTTGCCTACGTATCCCAAAGGAATCAGGCCAGACGTAGTTCGTGATACAAATAAAGACTTTTGAGTTTCGTTTTTTTAATAAAAGGGGGCCGAACCCGATATGGGTTGCCTACGTATCCAAAAGGAAATCAGGCCACACGTAGTTCCACCCATACAACAAAACACTGAAATATTTTGAAAAAGTGGTCGAACCCGATGTGGGCTACCTACGTATCCAACAGGAAGTCAGGCCAAACGTAGTTCCAACCACAAACAAAGATACTGAAATAATTTGAAAAGAGTGGCCGAACCCGATATGGGTTGCCTACGTATCCAACAGGAAGTCAGGCCAAACGTAGTTCGTTCCAAACAAAATGACAGAATCTTAATTTAAAAAAGGCCGTAACAAAACATAGAGGCAACATGACAAAAGGAACTAAATGTTCTAGTTGATGCCTCCGGCCTACTACAAAAAGGAAATTTAAACTTAAAATACTGAAACTCCCGGCGAACCGGGGCTAAGATAGAAGTCCAATTTTGCAACTCAGGTCCCGGCTCACCAGCCTATAAAGTCAATATTTCAGCAAAGTCTTTGATTATCATAGCATGATCATCTTCATCTTCCACGAACAAGTTCTTGACTCCTTCCACGATATCATCATAGGCAACTTCAACAATAAGATCTGAAGGTTTTAAGAAAGTTTGATCAATGGTAGGAATGGGTTTTGGCAATGCAATCTCCTTCCTTTTATTCTTTCGTGCTTTCTTCACTTCTTCCTCAGTTGGCTCATATCCCAAACCGAATGTAAATTGTTGCGTAGAGAGAACGACTGGCTCAACTTGCCCATTTAGTGTTTTCCCTAGCCCAAATCCAGGTTGGTACCCATTTCTCAGCATTTCTTTTGCAACCATAATTGCGGCGCATGATCTTTTGAACTCTTGAGTTTGACACACTTCACTCTCTTTAGTGACATTCACAACCTCCCAAGCGTGGTAAGCTGCTCCGTCGAACCCTCCTTCTGCCTCGATGAATGGGGTGGATTGCTCTAGATAGAAAGACGTGTCCCCTTCTCCATGTATACATATTTGTTGCTGATCCCACTCGAATTTGACAGTTTGGTGCAAAGTAGATGGTACGGCCCCAGCCAAATGGATCCACGGTCTACCTAACAACATGTTGTATGTCGTGGAAATATCAAGTACTTGAAAATCCATAATGAATTCAACAGGGCCAATCAACACTTTCAACTCTATTTCCCCAATAGGGCGCCTTTGAGCCCCATCAAATGCTCGAATATTCATATCACTGGTCTTGAGCTCACTAACATTATATCCGATCTTCTTCAGACTTGCTAATGGACAGATGTTGAGTCCAGAACCCCCATCAATCAATACTTTAGCCACAAACATGTTACGACACTTGACAGTTATATAGAGTGCTTTGTTATGCATACATCCTTCTGGCGGCAGTTCTTCATTATCGAAGCTGATTCGATGGCTGTCAAGTACGCGCTCAATCATCCCAGCTAACGCCTCACTAGTTGTTTCGCTTGGAACATACGCTTCATTCAAGATCTTCAACAATGCATTCCTGTGCATATCTGAACTCAAAAGCAAAGAGAGAATAGGAATTTGAGCATTGGTCTTTTTCAACTGATCCACAACTGAGTACTCACTAGCCTTGATCTTCCTAAAAAATTCTTCTGCTTCGGTTTCTGTCACGACCCTTTTGGGAGGCGCATTGGTTTCTTTATCTTGCCCCAATCTAACTAGCTCTTCTGGAGAATAGCATCTTCCAGACCTTGTCATTCCTGATGTCTTAACCTTGTCAGTGATCGTGTCCTTTCCTCGACATTCCATCACCGTTTGTTGATAATTCCATGGTACGGCTTTTGTATCGAGCACTGGTAACTGATTTGGTGCTTGAACTACTTCCACAGGCGTTGATGAAGCTCCTAATATCTCGACAGGCACACAACCCCTTATCACTACAGCCGGAGAAGCAACGGCTACAAGATCATGATCCTCCACACGATCCACAGGCACTATAAATTCGGCTGGGTCATCAACATTTTCATCTATTCCAATCATATTTATCGTGGCCCCATCATGGGTCGGGAGTGGATTGTTAACCACATTTGGTGTTGGTGGTTTGACCGTGATCTGTTTTGCTTCAATAAGATCCTCAACCTTATGCTTCAATGCGTAACAACGATCCGTGGAATGGCCTTTTACCCCCGAATGATATGCACATGTCTTAGTGGGATCAAAGCTTCTGGGTAATGGATCTGGAATTCTACCTTCCACAGGATATACTAAGCCTGAAGCTTGCAGCCTTTCAAAAACAACGCTCAGTGGCTCTCCTAATGGTGTGAAATTGCGAAACGGTTTATTTGGGCGAGGTGCGGATGCATTGTTTGGATGATGAGTTTGTGATGGTGGAGCTGGATATGTTGGTGGTCGTGGAGCTCGATATGCTGGTTGTGTGTTGTAAACGGGGTAGGATATTTGTGGTGATTGAGGTTGGTAAGATGACAAAGTTTGGTCGTATGGATATGGAGAATATTGGAAATATTGTGAGTGAGGAGCGTTAGGCTGGTATCGTGGTGGTTGTTGATGGCGGTACGAGGTGTTTCCCAAAGCCATTACCGAGGCTGCTTCCTTTTCTTTTTTCTTTCCGTTTCCGAGAGTACCTGTTTGTATAGCCCTACTAGTAGACTGCAAAGCCGCAAGACTCGTTATTCTCCCTGTCTTAATGCCATCTTCGATCATGTCCCCAGCTTTGATCACTTCTGCAAAAGTTTTTCCACTCATTGTCACCAAACGTTCATAGTATTCCGGTTCTAGTGCTTGAATGAAGAAAGTAACCATTTCTGTCTCCTCCATGGGTGGGTGTACTCTAGATGCTTCTTCCCTCCACCGTATAGCATATTCTCGAAATGATTCGGTGAACTTCTTCTTCAACTTTGTAATTGAGATTCTGTCAGGAGCGATCTCAACATGAAACTTGTAGTGATCCACAAAAGCATTTGCCAAATCATCCCAAGTACGCCATTTGGTTGTATCTTGCTTAGAATACCACTCCAAGGCTTTTCCACTCAAACTCTGATTGAATAGTTTGACTCTTATCCCTTCATTCTTCCCCACACCAATCAACTTTTCACAATAGACCTTCAAATGGAAGAAAGGGTTCCCCGACCCATCAAACTTCTCAAATTTTGGAATCTTGTAACCTGGTGGCAATTCTACCTCAGGAAATGCACATAATTCTTCATATCTCACACTTTGGTTACTACCAAGTCCACGCAAACTTCTCATGGCATCCTCCAAACTTTTGAGTTTTCTATTTATCATTTCATCATTAATTGACCGTGCCTCATTTTCAACTTCGACATAATGATCAACATCTGTGCGACATTGTCCCTGGATTTGTGTCATGGGTGGAGCTGTGGTATAAGTATACACTGGCGGACCTTGATGTGTATCATGTGCCGGCGGTATGAATTGAGCTTTTGAAGAGGTGGTTGTAAATAAAAAGGGAGCATTTTGAGTGAGGTGTTCGGAGCGAACTGGCTGAGAAGTGGTAAAATAATTTGCTTGGTTAAATTCGTCCAAATTTGGGAATGGAGGTGGCATAGGCAAAGTTTGACGAACCCCATGAGATGGAGTCATATGTGGCGGTGTTTGAGAAAATGACCGGTTGTGAAGTACCATATGACTTAGTTCGGCAACTCGTCGCTCCAGACGAGCAATGGTCTCCAAATGTGTTTCTGATTCTTTGGAGGATGTGGGATCACTCGTGATCGGAAAACTAAGAAATGGCTCAGATGAAGTGGTTGCATTGATCAAACTTTGCTCCATTTTAGAACGAGTCTTTTTAGTTAACCAGGCGATTAGTGATGAGTCAGAGTCTGATTTCTTGGCTCTAGACCGTGTGAAATATGGATGCTCCGCCAGTTCCCCTTTAGCACAAGTCAACCTTTTATTTTGAAAATAAATTTTAAAAAGAAAAAAGATAAAACAAGAAAAAGAAAAAAGAAAATGAGTCAGTATACGGTAAGGACATATTATTGCATATAAACACATTATTGCACATAATACATCGCGTTTTATAATGCAAGGGACCTCTTTATGCCAGAGGTAGGCCTAACGAATATTTGAAGGACAAACATGTCTTTTATGTATTATTCCACAACTCCTCCTAAAAGTAATTTGCAAGAATAAAAATTATTACATGCCAATAATACATCTCAAAATCAACCTAAGATATCTAATACTTCAACTTCACTAATTTCCTTTGGTTGTCTTCAACCTCCGGCATTAATTAATGCTCCACGGCAACCTGCAACAAAATGTCAGTTTCCTTGAAATATTTATCTATAGAGTATTAGGTCCACATATTCGACATATTTGTCCTTCAAATAATGCACATAGATAGTGAGTAGTGTCACTTAGAGTCATAGACTCATTTGGACATTTGGTAAGGTTGACTAATGAACTTAATACACCAAGGGTATTAAGCTTCCTAGGTTTAAAATGATGCATGTCCTTACAAGGTTTTGGTTTTCGCTCTACCTAGGTAGACTAAGAATGGTTTTCCTATGACACAAGGCTCCCCCAAGCGGACAACTTGGAAGTGGAAAGTCCGTGGCCGTCGACTGCACCGCCGATCGACTAAATCCACAAGACCAATCCAACTAAAGGGGTAATTTAGTAGTGCACGGGCGCAAACTGCGAAGCCGCTTTAAGTGTGTGAATATGTGTGAATTTTCCAGGAGTGGAGGAAATATGAACGGAATGCCAATTTAAGGAAAGCAGTAATATACATATTACATAGAACAAAAAAAAAATGCATATAAGGAATGGAACAATAATACTTGAAATCATATAAAACTACAATACAGGCAAAATAAAATAAAACAAACAAAATATCTCACAAATTATTTATTAACCTAAGTTGTTATGGTTAGAGCCTAAATTCCCCAGCAGAGTCGCCAAGCTGTCACACCCCATTTTAACCGGGTCGATTTAAGAGTATGACATATTGGTGATTCCTGTTTATTTTATTTAAGGAGTCGCCACCTAATTAATTTAACGGTGAATTAGGACACCTACATGTTAACTAAGGCAAAGTTAAAACTAAACCTCAATTAATAGTCTGCTTAACCAGTGTGATTCTAGGTAAGGGCTCTATATTATCCTAAAGGGAAGGGGTTAGGCATCCTTTAGAATCCGTTAACTTACGGTTATCCGACCAAACTTAGGTTAATTAATTAAAATTAAAGATGTAAATGTGGCATTTGGATTTTAAGAAATTGGTTTGCAATAGGGCTAACGTTTTAAAAGGAAAATATAAGCTGTTAAAAATAAGGTTTGTAAATATTTCTAAAGCTTTAAATGATAAGGTTATTTGAAATAAACTTACGTATGTTACTAATGCTTTTAAAAATATGATAATGCTATTTAAAAGAAATAATCTTATAAATATTGCTATGGCTTTAAAAAGTGTTATTTAAAATAAATTTGCCAAAATATAATAATTTGCACATAAACAGAAGAAAATGCAGGTTGCGACGTTTTAATACTTGAAACGAATTGATTTTGCAGTTTAGACAAGATGGAGTTTTCTTTCTCTTTTCCATTACCCTTTATTAACTATGCTTAATTTAAAAAATATATGGTTGATTCCAAACTTGAAGAGCTATTTATAACATATACTAGAGTTCATGTTTGCATATTAGTGACATTTCTCAAAGCGATATTCTACAGTAGCCAAACATGATTCCTTTTACTCCGAGTATGCTATAAAAAAAAATCAAGTATTCTAAAAAAATGAAATATTAACTACCCGTCCCATTCAACTAACCCACTAATTCTGCTAAGGTTTATCTAAATTAACAGAACAAGCAAAGAGTTAGTTGCATAATACAAATTAAAATGCAAAAAGATAGAATAGAGGAGTAAATAAGTTAAATGGGCTTAGCCCATTTTTAAGACTGCTGTAATCTGGGCTGCTGATGGGAGTGGGCTCAGCCCATTTTTTAAACATGCTGTGGGCTGTTCACGTCTATTGGGCTTGGCCTAGAATTCATTTTTCACTGCGGATAGGGGGCTGGACAGAGAGAGATCATGCTGGGCTTTTGGCCCAACGCCCAATGTGGAAGGAGACGAGTCCGAGCGAACTCGTACGCGATAGTCATGCATAAAAAAAAAACGAAAGAAAAGGATTAATACATGATCAATAAGTAAGTTTAACCATATAAAACGCAAACTTGAAACAAATCAGTAAATTATGTATACATACTATGTATGCCTATGATGTGAAAGCGTATGAAATTTCGAACAAGTATAGAAGACACAACGTACTTCCGTTATATCTAGCGATGAAATCAGAATCACGACATTTGCTAATCGAAGAAACTTGTACCCTTTGTTAAAAGATCATATGATAAAAATCTGTTTTAAACTTGGAGGTACATTTTAAAACCTTTTATGTAAGAGGGATGTTCTTTTAATTTAGATAATACACTGCTGAAGAATATCAAAATGGGTCAGCAACTTTGTCTTTTAATAACACACAACTGGAATGCAATTTCCTCACGGATGCTTACAAAATAGATTCGGAAAAAACACAAAAATACCAACAAACAGATTCAGGGAAAAAAAAAAGACTATAAGCATGCTTATTTAGAGTCGCTATCCAGTTCGAGCTAATTAGGAACCACATCCAACAACAATCTAAATTAAATGATGTGTCCAGATGACAATAAAAGAGAAATTAGGACTAAGAAGACCAAATCATACCGAGAAAATCAAACAACAAGAACATTATTGAACTTAACCCTTTTCCTAGTCTCATCCTTTATTTTGAAACTCATTTTTTACAGGAGTTAATCAAACGTAATGCAAACAAGTTAACTGAACATAGGGCAATCCAAACAGTTTCAAAGAACCATGTTGACCCTTTTTGAAAAGAAGAGAATCCATTATTTAGCCATCTACTAGTGAAATCTTATTCAACAAACTATCACAAAATGATTCGAAGTCCTAGTTCAGACAGGTCCTAAACAAACCTGTATATATTTTAACTTTAAAGTCTATTAATGGTGAGATGCAAGCAGTTTTAATTCATGTAAAGCAGTAGACATGTATCATGCGCAATAAAAAAATACTCTTAATCGCATACAAGATACATGGATTAATGAGTTCCCCTTTGTAATGGTTTAAACTCAAACAAGGGTCGAGCAAGAGAGAACCTCATAGCGAACTGATCTTTAAGCATGCTATTGTACCAAACAGGGTATACGAAACTATCAGCTAATAAACATACTAACAAACATGTAGTATAACAAGTGACAACAGTTAAATGTACAGGCAAACTTAGGCTCAAAACTAGTAGGCATGTGAGGAAATTATCATTTAAGCATGACCTGATCACATGAGAATACATGACTAAAATGGATTAAACATGAGCATCATTCAAATAAGGTACTAGACAGCATCCATAAACACATGGTTTAGTGATATCCAAACTCACATAAGAGCTAACAACATATTTAAAGACAAATCATAACGACCAAAATTAACACCAGACTGAAAACTGGACTACATTAAGATAATAATTCAATAGCAGCTAAACTGACATATAAGCAAACGACACTATATTAAACTAAACAGAACAGACTTATAATGCTAAAGCTGCTAACAATGTTAAACTAGCCATTAATTTTAACAATCAATCACAAACATTAACAAACACATAATAAACAGGAAAAATAAAATCAGTACACAAGACAAATTAAGACGAGTTCCTCTAAAACGCCAAACAGAGCACACACATATGTAGACCAGACTATGAGCAAAATGGTTTAAAGAGAAAAGGTTACCTTCTTCGGGCGCAGCGAAGTGGGTGCGAGTCTTCGATTTACACTCGAACACTTCAAATTTGATGCCGCGAGACTTGAATTCGCGACAAACGCAGAGTAGACGAAAAAAATTGTTTAAGTATTTTTTTTTTGATTCGATGTTTTCGGGATATTGTGACAGCTAAAAGAAATTACTTTGCAAAGGATTCCTTGAACCGAAAATCAGTTATTTAGGAAACTTTCAGAATCAAGGATTTCGTTCTTTTGGGGGTTTTCTCGATTTTAAGGTTTCAATCCTTGGGGAGCTTCATGAATCCAAAAATCCTCCCCTTTTCGATCCCACTCCCCCACTATTTATAGGGTTCTTATGGTTTTTGTATTGAAGAAGGAAAGAGAGGAGCGGGGTGACAGAGGCGTGAGGGTGACAGAGGAGCGTGGGGGTGTGATGTGGTGGGGGACAAGGTGAGTGGAAATGGCAGCGGTATGGGAGAGGCGTGGGGTAGTGATATGGTGGGGGACAAGGTGAGTGGAAATGGCAGCGGTATGGGAGAGGATGACGATGAAAGAGAGAGGACAAGATGTGGTGGAACGGAGAGATGGCAGAGGTATGGGAGTGGGGATAACGATGAAAGAGAGAGGACAAGATGTGGTGGAACGCAGAGATGGCAGAGGTATGGGAGTGGGGATAACGTGGGGGGGTGTCGGCAGAGAGGGAATCAGTGGAGGGAGTGAGTGTAAGTGGAGAGGGGGCGGCGCGACGGTGAGGAGGCGGTGGAAGTGGGAGGCGGAGACGAGGAAAAGAGAGAAAGGGAGGCGCTGTGGACGGAGGTGGGAAAGAAAATGAGGGGAAACCCTAAAAGGGTTCCCCTTATTTTCACTGAAATGGGTCAGACCCGGTCCATTTATGGACTGGGTCAATTTTTAGACCTGGTATTAAAAGAATAGACTAATAAATTGAAACACGGATTATTCTAAAAATTGAGATAAGAGATATGGGCTAGTCCAAAAATATTTAGGAGTTAATCCGACTTTGATTTGGGGTCCGGTAAGTCAAAATATGGACCGAGTGCAAAGAATAGTTTGGCTTCTAAATTTAAATAAAAGACCTGTCTAAATAACTTGTGTTAAATATTTCTCAATACAAAATATGCAATCTTCAATGCTCGGATAAAAGTGGCGTTGTACTAGTCGTGCAATAATATTCCGACAATTCGCACTGAAATAAATACTATTGTTTAATTATGCAAAGATAAATGCGATGTGTGTGCGTAAGCTGGTAAAATGCTAAAATGATAAAAATTGTGAACTGTAATAATAATAATAATAATAATAATAATAATTAGTAACTGTAATATAATAATGAAACCCCGGCTTTGATAAAAGGCTAATAATCATAGTAAAATATAATATATATATATTTTTAATTTTTCACAAAATGTTAGGAGCATAAATAGGTATTTTGGAAGAGAGGCGGGACAAAATTGGGTGTCAACACGGTGTTCTATGTAATCGAAGGGGACATGAAGTATAATGCATTGCTGGGTAGACCCTGGATACATAGCATCGGTTCACAAGGAAGAAGATCTAACCGGAGGAGAGGACGCCAAATAGCAATCAGAGCACACCGGGTTGGACCCGGGGTGCGAAGTGGATGATTTCGATGTACCCAGATCATTTGTCATGCCGGATGACTCGGATGCGACCAAGTCGACAGTGGAGGAGCTGGAACAGATCATCTTGTTCGAATACCTACTGGACAGAAAGGTATACCTGGGCACGGGGTTAACCTCGGAGCTCAGGAACAAGTTAATTGAATTTCTTCGAGCTAACGCAGATTGCTTCACATGGTCCCATATAGATATGATAGGTATATCACCGGAAGTAGCAACTCACAAACTCAACTTAGACGGGAAGTTTCCCCCGGTGAAGTAAAAGAGAAGGCCCATGGCGGAAGCAAAACACGCCTTCGTAAAAGACGAGGTAACAAAGCTTTTAAAAATAGGTTCTATCCGGGAGGTAAAGTACCCGGACTGGCTAGCTAACGTGGTAGTAGTGCCCAAGAAAGGTAATAAATTTCGAATGTGTGTTGATTACAAGGATTTAAATAAGGCATGCCTGAAGGATTCATTTTCGTTGCCTCACAAAGATAGAATGATCGATGCGACGGCTGGGCATAAGATGTTAAGTTTTCTCGATGCCTACTCCGGGTATAACCAAATTCGGATGCACCCGGAGGATCAAGAGAAAACATCCTTCATTACCCGATATGGAACTTACTGTTATAATGTCATGCCTTTTGGATTAAAAAATGCCGGTGCAACTTACCAACGCCTAGTTAATGAGATGTTCGAAGAACAAATAGGGAAAACAATAGAAGTTTATATTGACGACATGGTATTCAAGTCCCTGGAAACAGAGGACCATTTAAAACATTTCCAGGAAACCTTCGACGTGCTCCGCAAGTATAACATAAAGCTCAACCCGGAAAAATGTGACTTCGGGGTAAGGTCCGGCAAATTTTTGGGTTTCATGGTGTTAAATCGGGGGATCGAAATCAACCCGGACAAGATCAAGGCCATCGAGGATATCGAGGTGGTGAATAACGTCAAAGGGGTACAGAGGCTCACCAGAAGGATAGCGGCGTTGAGTCGCTTCATATCGAGGTCCTCGAACAAGAGTCATCGTTTCTTCTCCTTACTAAGGAAGAAGAACGACTTCGTTTGGACACCGGAGTGCCAAAAAACGTTACAAGAATTGAAGATATACTTGTTTAGCCCCCCGCTACTGCACACACCGAAGGCGGACGAGCCGCTTTTTCTCTACCTTGCTGTCTCCGAGGTAGCGGTAAGTGGCGTTTTGGTCCGAGAAGAATCAGGTGCGCAATTCCCTATCTATTATGTAAGTAGAACTTTGGGGGATGCGGAGACCCATTATCCCCACTTGGAAAAATTGGCATTGGCACTGGTAAGTGCTTCTAGAAAGCTCAAGCCCTATTTTCAATGCCATCCAATATGTGTAGTAATTACTTACCCCCTGAAAAATATCATGCATAAATCGGAATTATCGGGTAAACTAACTAAGTGGGCCGTCGAAATTAGCGGATATGATATCGAGTACAAACCTCGAACGACCATCAAGTACTAGATCTTGGCCGATTTCGTGGCAGATTTTACACCGGCTATGGTCCCCGAGGTCGAGAAAGAACTTCTGCTGACCTCGGGCAAAGCCTCGGGTATTTGGTCGCTACATACAGACGGGGCCTCGAACCTCAAAGGTTGCGGGCTAGGAATCGTCCTTAGAACCCCGGCTGGGGACGCCGTTTGATAGTCCATTAGAACTGCTAAATTGACTAACAATGAAGCCGAGTATAGGGCTATTATTGCATGTTTGGAATTGGCCTGAAGTATGGGGCCGAAATAATCGAGGCAAAGTGCAATTCGCTCTTTGTCGTAAACCAAGTGAACGGCGTCTTCGAGGTCAAGGACGAACGGATACAGAGGTATCTTGAAAAAATCCAAGTGATACTACATCGATTTAAAAAATGGACCATGCAGCACATACCGAGGGAGCAGAACAACGAAGCCGATGCATTGGCAAATTTGGGATCCTCAGTCGAAGGGGAAGAAATTAACCCCGGGACTACGGTGCACTTGTTGAACACGGCGATAGAAAACGGGCATGCCGAAATAAACACAATGGGTTTAACTTGGGATTGGCGCAACAAGTACATCGACTACTTGCGTGATGGGAAGCTCCCGAATGACCCAAAAAAATCACGGTCTTTAAGGACCAAAGCTGCGCGTTTCTGCTTGGTAGACGGTCAATTGTATCGACACTCTTTCTTCGGTCCCCTGGCTAAGTGTTTGGGTCCTGGAGAGACGGAATATGTGATGAGAGAGGTGCATGAAGGAACCTGCGGCAATGACTCCGGTGCTGATGCTCTGGTCCGAAAGATTATCAGGGCCGGTTGTTATTGGAACCGGATGGAAGAAGACTCAAAGAATTTTGTCCGAAAATATGACGGGTGTCAGAGACATGCTCTGATGATTCATCAGCCCAGGGAGTTGTTGCATTCGGTGGTGTCACCCTGGCCTTTCATGAAGTGGGGAATGGACATTGTCAGTCCGTTACCATGGGCACCAGGTAAAGCCCGTTTTATTTTGTTTATGACTGATTATTTCTCCAAATGGGTTGAAGCGCAGGCCTTTGAAAAAATCAGAGAAAAGGAAGTCATTGATTTCATATGGGATCACATCATCTGTCGTTTCGGCATCCCTGCTGAGATAAATTGTGATAACGGACCCCAGTTCGTGGGTGGCAAAGTCAACAATTTCCTCGAAGGGTTGAAGATCAAGAAAATTGTATCAACTCCGTATCACCTGTGTGCGAATGGACAGGCAGAATCCACGAACAAGACAATAATGCAAAATCTGAGGAAAAGACTTGAAGCATCAAAGCATCATTGGAGAGAAATATTACCGGAGGTATTATGGGCTTACAGAACCACATCGAAATCAAGCACGGGGGAAACTCCTTTCTCGTTGGTCTACGGGTCTGAAGCCCTTATTCCCGTGGAAGTTGGTGAACCGACCCTCCGATTCCGATATACGACCGAGGAGTCGAACGAGGAGGCCATGGCCGTAAAGCTCGACCTCTCGGATGAACTTCGCGAAAACGCGCTGGTCTTTATTGAGGCCCAGAAATAGAGGGTGGAAAGGTACTACAATCGGAGAGCCAATTTTTGTCATTTCTAAGTTGGGGACTTGGTGCTTCGAAAAGTTACCTTGAACACCAAGAATCCCAACGAAGGAAAACTGGGTCCGAACTGGGAAGGACCGTACAAGATAACCGAGATAACGGGTAAAGGATCATACCAGCTGGAGTCCATAGACGGGCAACGGTTGCGTAATAATTGGAACGTGGCTCATCTGAAAAGATACTACTGCTAAGGTATGAACTCCCCATGTTTTTCTATTTGACCATTCTTTTTTGCAGGAAGTCGAGTACCAGGCAAAAAGAAGAATCTAAATCAGAAAACACGTGTTGCGCTCTTTTCCTTAGTGCGGTTTTGTCCCAAAATGGGTTTTCCGACAAGGTTTTTAATGAGGCAACAAGTACAACGTGTTACTCGACGAAGACAGACGCCCGGAGACCTGGGGTCACACTCAACGAAGGGGGACTTAATAGCACTCACCCGATCTTGCAGCTCGGATAAGAGCTAGGGGACTATCACACCCACTCCGAAGTTTGCCCCGGTTAGCTGAAACCGGAGGCCGCCCTCAACAAACAAAACCGGACCTAAAATATTAGGTTCCGATGTTGTCATACCCTATTTTAACCTAGGTCAAAATAGTTTATAACATCCTGGTAATTTCGGGGTTGATTAAAGTTAAGAGTCGCCACCTAATTATTTACGGTGAATTAGGAAACCTAAATTTATTAAATTTATTTTAAAGTTAACTCTGTTTTAAAAGTCTGCGAAACTTAAGATTCTAGGTAAGGGTTCAATTAGTCTAAAGGGAAGGTATTAGGCATCCTTTAAGACCCATTAACAATGGTTAACCGACCGGACTTATGATTAGTTAGGTTAAATGTAAATATAATATTATAGGAAAGAAAATAGCTTTGTAAATGTAGCTACAGTGGTAAATAGCCATGTAAGAATGCTATTTAAAATAGGACTTATAGAAAAATAATAAATTTGTATAAAGAGTACTTGTAATGCTATTTAAAAATACGACTTATAATTGTGGTTAAGGCTTTAAACGAAAATATAATGGTGTTGTTTAAAATAATACTTGTAGAGGAGATTCAAACAAACATGAATTTTAAGTGAAAATATTATTGTATGAATATTGCGATGCAGAAAAATCTAGACTTGTTTTTTTTGTAAATAGGCTGTAAAAGAAATGAATTTTCTTTCTCTTTCTTTATTAGCTTTAATTAACCAATTCCGTTTGAAATATATGTAACTAGGTAAATCTTGAAAATGTTTAGAAAATATAGTCGAATATATATTTTGTGTGTTAATGACGTTTTGAAATTTAAGATAGTACGGATAAAATATGATTCCTTAGCTAAAAATGTGTAGTCATACTATTTTGAATGTCAATTATTCTAAGAAAGATACATATTCTAGATATTATAAATATTTAATAGAAAATAAGAAGAATGAAACTTATGCAATTTATTGTTGGTTTTCTTGAAATTAACTACCAATTACTAAGAAAAACTAAACCCCACTAACTTCACTATGGTTCATTTAATCTAGTAAGACAAAATAAAATGTTAGTCATACAAGGCAAATAAAATACACAACCATAAAAATGAGGAAGAGAGAAGAGAGTGAATGGGTTAGGCCCATTTTCTCGGACTGCTGCTGCGGTCTGTTTTGCTATTGGGCTTTGGCCCACTTATTAAGGCCCAAATGCTGCGAACTGTTCATGCTATTGGGCTTTAGCCCAGATTTTGTTTTCTATTTGTGCTGCAGGCTGGGCTGACACAGGAAGAGAGTTTCGTTGGGCCTTTAGCCCAACGCCGAATACAGGAGAAGACGAGTCCCTCCGGACTCGTATGCGATGTTCATGCATAAAAAAATGGATGGACAAGGATTAGTACATAACCAATAAATAAGACTAAACATGTATAATGTAAATGATTCATGTATATACCAGGTATACTCTCATGTATATATCCCAATATATACATGATGTCTCCTAAACTAATGCTTCAGTTCATTTGTTTACAAAGGCCAACAGGCAGAACATAAGGCTAGAACTTCTTGCCTATGCATTAGTTTTAGCATGACAATACAAATGAATCCAGTTGCTGAACAACAATATATCAATCAAATAGTTGAGCTAAACTGAAGTCAAACAGTTTGGACATGGTATTAGACACGCAGAACTCAACTACTTGAATAACTAGAACCCAAATTTAATCCCAAGAAATCTGAACAAACAGCTGGAAGCCAGCATCGTGCTGAGCAATGACAAAAACCAAATTAAATACAGAGGTGGGCAGTTGATACCAGACTACATGACAACTAAGCTAAACGAACTAAATGTGATAATCAAAACTAACAGGGGGGCATAAATTTTGGTTGTGATGCAACCAAGGGAATGAGTAGGGGAGCAGAAGCAAACCAAAAGACATGTCAAAAAAGGAGTGTTCAGATGGACAGGGTTGCTGATGAGGTTACCAGAGAGATAGCATGCACTCAAATAGCCCAAATAATCACACCATGAGCATAAGATATAGATATATTGTTAACAGGAAATAGACGTTTAGTGGATGAAGACATGATATGGATAATGACATACAATGTGATACACATAGAATGTATGTAGAGTAAGATGTTTTAAAACAATGCAAGGGTTGAATCAGAGCTAACTTCTAACAAACCAACATCCAAGTATGAGACAATTCAAAGGATTTCAGGACTAATTTGTTGAGCATAGATAAACAGATATGAAAAGGGGAATTATATGATATCACACTATGCATACATCATTCGCAATCTCATTTTTTATATGATGACTCACAACTCTTCTTCAATTTTAGTTCTCAAACATATAGGATTAGTTTGGTTACACAAATCACATTTTTAGGCCATAATAATCATATATTGACTCTACAGAATCTTTTGCAAACAAATTTAGACCTTTCAACCAATAAACCAAAACCTAGATAGGACTATATTCAAAATATGCATACTTAATTAGGGTAATAACATTATCAACATACCAAACGACTCCTTTAACCAGATTGGCATAAGGAGATATTTAAAATCACAATTTGGATGTCACATCCTTTCGTGGACGTATAGCAGTAGCACAGGACACACTAACATAATCAGCTACCTATGCCAATCATAAGTAAGGCAGAAAATACCCTTTTACAGCTAAAAATCATCCACTTAAACATAGTAACATTTGTTTACGACATATTATGTCCTTAAGGGACAGCTTCAACTAATAGAGGACCCAACTTGAGGAAAATGATTAGTTACATACAAAGTCCACCCCTAAAAGGTTATATCAACGTAAGATTACTAATTAACTGATTTACAGGTCCATACATACAACTCAAACTAATTCAAGAAACGCAAATATTCATGCTCATTGGTATCCTAGCAATTAGACTGAAACAGATCCAACTAACCAATCTTAAGCATAAGCAATGGGTTCGATACCTACTGACCAACTGAAGCCAAAAAAATTCATAGACACATGCTGAACTGATTAGACGAAACAAGAATGACAAACATAAGATTCCATACTTGGAATTTAATCTAAAACATCAAAAATATGCAAACAACATGCTGAACACGATCACACAGCAATAACAAACATAAAACATGCTGATACCCAAACCAATCTAACTGCAACAATAAGCACCGATTTGAGTGAAATAATAACAACAAGGCATCATAGCATGATATTTTATACTAACGGGATTTTAACGGAACACTGAGTCAAAATGTATCAGATTTTACCTTTTTTGTGCGTAGTGAACTGAGATCGTCGGGGTCTCGAATCTATACTCGAACCCGAAGAATCCGAACCTGAACCCGATTAAAGTAACTAAAGTTTTAAACAGAAAAAGAAAGGAAAATAGAGTAATTGTTGGTTATTTTTGTTGATTAAAACTTGTGTTTTGTAGGGGATTTTCGTGGTTCCAGATCCTTGTGATTTTTCACGGGATTTTCGGTCTCCTTTGCCTAAAGTTGAGTTGGTTTCACTCCGAAAAAAATCCTCCCCGATCTCCTCTCAATTCCCCTTCTTTATAGGGTTGTGATTAGGGTTTAAGAAAGAAGAGAGGGAGCGTAGGGGGACAGAGATGAGTGGGTGACAGAGGCGTGGGGGATAGGGGTAAGTGGAGAGGAGCGGGGTGCGAGGGACGAAGGAGAAAGGGAGCGGGAGAGAGAGAAAAGAGGAGGGGGGCGGCGTGGTGAAAGAAAAAGAAAGAAAGAGAGGGGTAGGGATTAGGTTTAGAGTGAAGAGGAAATGGGTTGGACCGGGTTGGGTCGGGATGTTGGGATGGACCGGGTAGAATAGGTAATGGGCTGAATTGTTTTTGGGTAGGGGAATAATGTGGGCTGGTCTGTTGAAGACATGGACTGGTTGGATTAAAACGTGTGGGCTGATTATTTGGGCCATTTATTTGGCTGAAATTGTTGGTCTTTCCCCTCTATTTAATTATTCTTGGACTTCTAATTTAATAACTAGTACAACATATATTATGCGAAGACAATTAATATGTAGAAAAATAATGATTTAACAAAGCGTTGTCTTGTAATTAATTTAACGAGTCCAAACCCGAAATCGAAACGATGACTAACCGTTTAAAATTTGTGATAAAGTAATGCTCATAATGTTGAAAATAAAAGTAGTGATATTAATAGTAGTAGCAATAAAATATTGTGTAAAATGAAGTATTTAGCTCGTCAGTAAATTTAGAAATTCGAGTAAATTAAATAAAAGAGGGACAAAATTGGGTGTCAACAGATGCCCCTCTTCGACCGGAGATGATGTAAGAATGTTCGGGCGAAGAAGTTGACGTAGTAGCCAATTTTGTTTGGACCAACGAATATGAATTTGTAAGAAAGTACGGTTTATGAAAATTGGTGGAAAATATTATGAGGACCGAAGGAGTTATGGAAAATTATGGCCGAATCTCAGTTTCGAGTTGCCTACATATCTCGGGCTGCACGAGAATCAGGCCATGTGTAGTTCAAAAGTTTTTGTGGATTCATAATCTTGCGGGGGTTGTAGACAGGTGACGAGAACGTTCAAGAATGGAACATATGCTTATAGCCTCCTAATTATAAACGTGGAGCGCAACACACCTTTAAGTAGGACTCTACTAGACACGATGTAAATTCTCCAAAAATGCCCCAGTGTTGAGTTATGGAGACGCTGGGGATGTAGAAAGGAATGTGAGATTGTGAAAAGAGTTGATTGAAATAGAGTTTTAGTGGGGAATATGAAAGAAAAATTGACCTACGTGTCACGTGTTTGTGGACGTAGGCAGAGTTGAGTTCGAGAGTATATCCGTGACCCTTGCTTGTGAGTTTGATATTCCTCTTTAGCGTGTTTGCCCAGTTCACTGCGTAAGATAAAGTTCCACATTGCGCTATGTCTCTATATGTAGATTGTACTTTCTGAAATTCATGTAAAAATTAGTAATAAAGTCTGGGGTAAAGTTAACTGTGTAAAACTTATAAAGAGTGTAAAATAATAGTAAATATGAGTGTGAGAATAAGACGAAGTCGTGCGGCTTATAATGAGGCAGTGTAGCCAAATGTTGTCTCTGGTTGTCTTCAAAGACTTGAACGAATGTTGTGTTTATGTTGTAGATGTAATAATATCTCTAGTTGCAGTTATCGACTTCAATGATAATAACAAAGTCTCCGGCTGTCTTCCGGGACTCGATGATACACGATGCCTGTGGAATTTTAAGGTAAAGTCGTTAAAGTAGGTAAAGTGGATGGTAAAGTAAAGTGATAAAGTAAAGAGTAAAGTAAGTGTATAGCCGTTCGACTTATGAAAATGAGGTTGTATAGCCATATGATATCTACGGTTGTCTTCGGAGACTTGACGCAAATCCTGTAGAATTCAAGATAAAATGTAAATCCTTATTTTAGGGTGGAAGGACCCAATATGTCCTATTTTAGGGTGGAAAAACCCATGTATCCTATTTTAGGGTGGACGGACCCGATAATGTCTCCGGTTGTTTTTGAGGACATGATGCATATGCCGTGTGAGGCATTTAAAGAAATGATGTCCTATTAAAGGCGGACGAGCCTAAAGTGTCCTATTGAAGGCGGACGAGCCTAAAGTGTCCTATTGAAGGCGGACGAGCCTAAAGTGTATAGTTATCCTCGGAGTGTGATATTGATTTCTCCAAAATTTAAAGTAAAGTCATTAAAGTATTTAAAATAAATAATAAAACGGAGAGTAAAGTAAGAGTCAGTTCGCTCGGCTAATAATGTTGATGGTATCGTGACAGGCTAAATTAAGGACACGTAACCCTGATTTAATTCGCCTTCAATCTCGTCAACCTACAAAAACAGGTATATAAAGTCATAAAGTTATTGTGATAAAAATAAATTTAAAGATAAAGTTGGAAGTAAAGCCGTATGGCTTTTGAGGCGAGGCCATACTGAGCCAAATCATGCTTTTCGGCCGTGATTGACAGAGTTGACTGTTGGTCTCGCCGTCTCTTAATCCCTGCACTCAAAGAAAAATTCTTAGTTTGGGAGGGAGAAGTTGATTCGTGTCGACTCGAAGCATGACGTTGTTGGTGCTCTATTTGTTTTGTTTGTTTGGATTTTGTGATCTCCGTTCAAACCTCGGTAGATGAACAGTAGTGAAAATGATTGAAAGAAAGTGTTTCATTTGAAAAGTAGGTATGTAAGTATATGTATAAGGAAATATAACTATGTGTATATAAGTTGTGAAATATATATATGTAAATGTACGCATGTAAGGAAAGATGTAAATATATGTATGTAAAATATTTCTGCCAACTTCAGATTGCGACACTTCTGAAACGTCCTTTGTCTATAATACCCTGTCTGATAGCCTTAAATCTTTTTTGATGTCCAACCATTCTCCTGTCTATATTTTTTTTTTCAAAATATGCCCCAGTTTTGACCTCGTGAAAGTATACTAAACTTGAGTTGTTGTTACACCCCGTACCTCGGAGAAGCACTGGTTAAATTTGAATGTAAGTATGTCGAGTTACGACTAGGTAAAACAACTTTGGAGTATGAGGAATGAGGCATTATTAAGTATATTGCTTAAATAAAGGATGATTACGATCTCGTAAGCCGTAATCGGGAAAGGGTATTTTGAAACACGAGAACATGGCCATTATTAGTATAATAAGTGATAAATATCATGTATGGAGAGTTTCGGAATATTTCGAGATCGAGCGAATTGAAGAAAATAAGTTCGACGAAAATTTGAGAAATGCTGGAAAGATTTTCAGTCAACTTTGGAGGGGTATATCTCCATGTATATTTAGAGTTTAAGGTGTTTCAAAAGCCTAAAATGAATTTCATCGAGTCTAGTTTATAATGTAACAAACCGCTCGTTGATAGGACCTCGGAGTAGAGAATTATAGTCGTTACAAACTGAACTGTCGCGCAGAAACAGGACTGCTACAGTACTATAGCTACAATACCGTCGGCCCACCCACTATAAAAGGGCTAAAAACCCCCATTTTCATCACAAAAAAAATGCTACAATGTTCCAGAAAATTCAGCCATTAAAAAGGCTCTTAATCTCACATAAAAGTGGAGATTTTGGGCGAAATTTCAAGCTACGAAGTACTAATCGAAGTCCGGGCAACGCATAGACGCGATTATGATTTCATTTTGGATTTGGAGGATCTTGGGAGCAAATGAAATGTTGAAGATTTGGCTACCTTCATAAAAATAAGGTATGAATCTTCAAATCTCTCTCTTTATCAAGTTTGATTAAGGAATAATTGCAAAAATAGAGTTGTAGGGTGGTGTTTTGATGTTGTTGAATTATGGATTGAGGTTTGAAGAAAATTTTGGATAAAATATGTATATAATCATCTTGTAGAATGTTTAGGATGTTGTTATTGATGTGTTGGTATTAATTTCAACTTCCTTACGAAAGTAAAGATTATTAAATAGTCGTATCACAAGTGGGTTGGTTGAGAAATTTCAAAAATAGTGTGTGGGTTGTTTTATGGCATATGTTGGTGTTGGAAATGATATTACGACTATTGGTATTGTTGTTGATGTTGTTGGTTATTGAATTGGAATTTCGGGTTAGGCACATAAACAGGGGAAATGCTGCCCGAATTTCGACAGAATCTAAAAGGACTTTCATTAAGTGTTTAAGATGAGCGTATGACGATGATCCTAATGGTATTATGAATGGTTATATATGTAGATTACGAGGCTACGAATGATTCTTAAGAGGGTCGCAAGACGGGAAGTAAGTTGGAAGTCGAGAAATTATCCTACAGGTATGTTAAGGCTCGTCCATTTCTTTCAAAGGCATGATCTTTAGATTATGGTTTTATAAATGTTTCCGTATTTTCCTCTTCATCAAAAGTTAAATGTCCCAGATTCCAAAGCATGATTTCCTTCTTGATATTCCATAAATATTTTCCTAAGTACTCCTATTTTCCAAAACCAAAGGTTGTGATTATGTAAGTTCTTATGATAATGACGAAGGATATGTTTTTCAATGACCACGATGATGTCAAAAGTGAGAATATTATTAGGATGACTCTGATGAGAAGGATTCCATGACTAAAGGTTCCAAGTTCACGATTTCCATGACGATATAAGAATGCTGAGCCACTTCTTGATTTTCTCAATTTTATTCATGGATGATGAATATTTCTTTTGAGATTCCAAAGATACATGACTTGATGCCATATGGGATTTATGATCCTATTCTATGTTTTCTCTTAATTCTATTTTTCATCGATAGTTTCACCTTAAAATAATTGTTCCTTCAAGGTGAGACAAAGCGACGATTAGTATTCCATAATATAATCGGATGCTACCGACCTTACGTCACTCCGATACAGTTGTGGCTTTTGATTGGGCTCTTATGCATGCTTTATATATATAGTCGCGCCGCGCTATAGTCGGCCGGGCAGGCACGTAGATGTGCACACCACTGCAGTGGGCATGTTATGATATTGCCCCGGACGCGGGAGGCCTGGACGCAGGCTAATGATGATAACACCGAGCCTTGATGGCCGGACATGTTACTATTTATATATCACACCGCGCCTTAATGGCCGGGCATGTTACTATGTATATGTATAAAAATGTTTTTTTTAAAGACTAAGCATGCATGACATCCGCCCTACGAGGCATCCAGATGTATAGGTTATCTCTCTTATTCCTTGTTATTTTTCATATCTATATTATGTTGTTACTCATGCCTTACATACTCAGTACATTATTCGTACTGACGCCCCTTCTTGTGGGCGCTGCGTTTCATGCCGCACAGGTGCATACAGATGAGTAGAAGACATTGCTAGAAGATGTTCCAGCGGGATTGGCGAGCTCCATTTCTTTCTGGAGTGTTGCCGAGTCAGAGTATCCATGTCATGGTATAATGATTTATGTTAAAGACGTTGCAGACAGAGTCACGTATTTAGCGTGCCAGTCTTGTATGTGGCTATATAAGCCGATGTATTCATTATGCATCACTTTACAGATTTATATGATTACAAATTTTATTTGATTCGAGAAAGATAAAAAGAATGTTTTTGTTAAAAGCCTTCCCTATGAATTTCAGTTCATGACTTAAGGATTATGAGTACAATGAGATCCAGCGGGTTCGCTCGGCTCTAAGTAAGGGTCGGGTGCCCGTCACACCCTATCGGGATTGGGGTGTGACAGTTGTGGTGTGACCGAACCTTATTAGGTTGCCTACGTATCCTGCCAAGGAATCAGGTCAGAACGTAGTTCGTAAGGTTCATAAAAAATGGTTTGAAATTTTCTCATAAAGGGACCGAAAGCGATGTGGATTGCCTACGTATCCCACCAAGGGAATCAGGTCAGCGTAGTTCTGTTATGTAAATGATAAAGGTTTGTTGGATTTCTACCTAAATGTGGCTGACCTGCATGTTGATAGTCTACGAATCCCACCGAGGGAATTAAGCCATGTGTTGTTCTCCTTACATAAGGATTTTTGAATTTTCTGTTATAATTCAACCGAACCCTATGTGGGCTGCCTACGTATCCCTCATGGGAATCGGGTCAGCGTAGTTCGTACCGTGTTTAAAGGAAAGGTTGCAAACTATGTAGTCTGATCTAATATTGTCTTTCAATGTCTTGTTGACTGATAACTTTCATGCTTGTGTCATTGTCTATCGGCTATTTCCATTTCTTCCAAGTGGAATCCTGTATTTTCCTCTAGTTTTCTTTGTTACTCTCTCGAGATGTACGTTATTCGTTCGTTCATTTTATGTCACAATCATAGAGTTGGCAGTTTTGATAAATAAAGTAGAAAATAACAGTAATAGACAATTGAGGCAACTCAGAAATGCATTCATAGGTTTTAAACTTCTAAAAGATGAAGCAAAGCAAACAAAGTTTTGGGCAAACATCAATTTTTAAAATCGTGCTGTTTCAACAGTTCACTACGGTTCAATCTACCAAGACTCTCGGCGAGCCAAAGACGGAGTACAAGTCAAAGTCTTCAGAGTCTCTCCTGATTCGGCACCCCGCATGGTCGGTGTCTTGGTGTTGTGAGTAGTTGTTGCAGCAATCTCTGTTGGTGTTTGTCTTTGGACTGTTCCCACGGGAGCAACAAAAGTTGATGACATCCCCTTTTCCATTTTTCCGACTGGTATAATGGTTCTTTTCAAATCCTTATATTCCTCGATAATTGTCATGTTCACGTTGGCATTTTCGTGAGTAGGTAGAGGATTGTTATCTACGTTGGGCCGAGCTCCAGTGAGCTGGATTGCTCCTTCCTTGATCAAGGCTTCAATTTTGTTTTTGAGTCCATAGCAATCCTCAGTGGCATGCCCAGCAACTCCAGAATGATATGCACAACGCTTGGAGCCATCAAACCATTTTGGAATAGGGTCTGGAATTTTTCCTTCGATAGGTTGTACCACGCCAGCCGCTTTCAGTCTTTCAAATAATTGAGCCAAGGGTTCAGCGAACCGAGTGTAATTTCGGGTATTTTTGATGTCATGGTTTGGACGGGCTTTATGTGCGGTATGTGGTTGATTTTGGTAAGTGGGAGTTTGAACAGATTGGTATGAATGTGGGTTTTGATAGTGAGGTGCTCGGGATTGGTAGTAATTTGCTTGAGTATTGTAGACAGGGTAAAAGATTAGTGGATCTTGGTAGGGTTCAGTGTAGCGGTAAGGGTAGAAAGGTTGTTGTGGATGGTTAAAGTAGGTAATGGCTTGGCTCGGCTTATGCCCTTGGATGTTCATGACTGCAGCTACATTTGTTTTCTTCTTTTTGGTGCGAGGCGGGTTTGGTGCGACATTCCTAGGTTCAGGAGGTGGACTTTGGAGTGTAACGGATAAGTTGGTCAAGTCTCTAACCCGATTTAGTTCTCCACGTAGATCCTCGATCTCTTGAGTCAGGCGGGCGATATATTCATCATGTTGAATAGTAGTTCTATGTTCGGAAGTCTCAGGGGGATCACTAGAGATCACGATGTTTTCCGAACCAGTTGCAATAGATGCGGCCAGATCAGACATAATAATTTCCTTTCCTTGAACGACCCAACTATGTTGAGGTAACGATGACGTCTTTGACCTTGTGAGGTAAGGATTGTCGGTCATCGAGTGTCCACACGAATCAACTTTTTGGGAATAAAATAAAAGAAACATAAAGTGTAAATGATGTTAGTCTCATTAACATATCTAGGTAAAGTCATGATCACGTAAAGTCAAGTAAGTCATGTAGCAAATAATTCATAAAGTTGTCAAACAAATGTAAACGAGTATATCAAACAATAACGCGTCCTAATATGCATGTGACCTCTTTGTGCCAGAGGTAGGCCTAACGTTTGTTTGAAGGGTAAAGTGTGCCATAATACGTCATCCCATTGCTTTTGTTTAATTGAAAAAATTCTATTTCCTAAAATAAAGTAGGAAAGTAATGTAATATTTATTACATATCAAATGAGTACAACATAAATGTTTCCTAATCTAAGTAAAGTAATACAACACCTAGCTCTATTTTGTGATATCTTTGGTCTTCGTCATTTGTTGATGTACTCCGATGCAACTTCATACCTGTCATAGGAATATTAGTCATGCCCTCCCTCCTAAAGTTTAATTAATTAGAGCAAATAGTCAATATTTAGGCACAATTATCCTTCAAACATGCACATAAAGTATGATTGGTGTCACTCGGGGTCGTGAACCCGCTTGGACGTTTGGGTAAAGTCAACTAATGGGTTTAATACACTAAGGGTATTAAACCTCTAGGTCATGAAATGTATGCTCCTAATAAAAGGTGTTGGTTTAGCTCTATCTTAGGCTGACTAAGAGTTGTTTTCCTATGACACAAGGCTCCCCCAAGCGGACAACTTGGGAGTGGAAGGGCCGTGGCCGTCGACTGCACCGCCGATCGACTAAATCCACAAGATCAATCCAACTAAGGGTGATTTAGTAGTGTACGGCCGCGAACCGCGAAACCGCTTTAAGTGTGTGAATATGCGTGAGTTTTGCAGGAGTGGAAGAAATATGAACGGAATGACAGTTTTATCAAAGCAAATAACACATAAACAGTTTATATCAAACATACAGTTTATATCAAACACACAATTAATAGCATGTAAAAACAGTTAACAAATAAATAAAGTAATTAAAATAAGCACACAAAACCTATTTGAACTAAGTCCGTTGTGGTTAGAACCTAAGTAGTCCCCAGCAGAGTCGCCAAGCTGTCATACCCTATTTTAACCTAGGTCAAAATAGTTTATAACATCCCGGTAATTTCGGGGTTGATTAAAGTTAAGAGTCGCCACCTAATTATTTACGGTGAATTAGGACACCTAAATTTATTAAAGTTATTTTAAAGTTAACTCTGTTTTAAAAGTCTGCGAAACTTAAGATTCTAGGTAAGGGTTCAATTAGTCTAAAGGGAAGGTATTAGGCATCCTTTAAGACCCATTAACAATGGTTAACCGACCGGACTTATGATTAGTTAGGTTAAATGTAAATATAATATTATAGGAAAGAAAATAGCTTTGTAAATGTAGCTACAGTGGTAAATAGCCATGTAAGAATGCTATTTAAAATAGGACTTATAGAAAAATAATAAATTTGTATAAAGAGTACTTGTAATGCTATTTAAAAATACGACTTATAATTGTTGTTAAGGCTTTAAACGAAAATATAATGGTGTTGTTTAAAATAATACTTGTAGAGGAGATTCAAACAAACATGAATTTTAAGTGAAAATATTATTGTATGAATATTGCGATGCAGAAAAATCTAGACTTGTTTTTTTTGTAAATAGGCTGTAAAAGAAATGAATTTTCTTTCTCTTTCTTTATTAGCTTTAATTGACCAATTCCGTTTGAAATATATGTAACTGGGTAAATCTTGAAAATGTTTAGAAAATATAGTCGAATATATATTTTGTGTGTTAATGACGTTTTGAAATTTAAGATAGTACAGATAAAATATGATTCCTTAGCTAAAAATGTGTAGTCATACTATTTTGAATGTCAATTATTCTAAGAAAGATACATATTCTAGATATTATAAATATTTAACAGAAAATAAGAAGAATGAAACTTATGCAATTTATTGTTGGTTTTCTTGAAATTAACTACCCATTACTAAGAAAAACTAAACCCCACTAACTTCACTATGGTTCATTTAATCTAGTAAGACAAAATAAAATGTTAGTCATACAAGGCAAATAAAATATACAACCATAAAAATGAGGAAGAGAGTAAAGAGTGAATGGGTTAGGCCTATTTTCTCGGACTGCTGCTGCGGTCTGTTTTGCTATTGGGCTTTGGCCCACTTATTAAGACCCAAATGCTGCGAACTGTTCATGCTATTGGGCTTCAGCCCAGATTTTGTTTTCTATTTGTGCTGCAGGCTGGGCTGACACAGGAAGAGAGTTTCGTTGGGCCTTTAGCCCAATGCCGAATACAGGAGAAGACGAGTCCCCCCGAACTCGTATGCGATGTTCATGCATAAAAAAATGGAAAGAAAAGGATTAGTACATAACCAATAAATAAGACTAAACATGTATAATGTAAATGATTCATGTATATACCAGGTATACTCTCATGTATATATCCCAATCTATACATGATGTCTCCTAAACTAATGCTTCAGTTCATTTGTTTACAGAGGCCAACAGGCAGAACATAAGGCTAGAACTTCTTGCCTATGCATTAGTTTTAGCATGACAATACAAATGAATCCAGTTGTTGAATAGCAATATATCAATCAAATATTTGAGCTAAACTGAAGTCAAACAGTTTGGACATGGTATTAGACACACAAAACTCAACTACCTGAATAACTAGAACCCAAATTTAATCCCAAGAAATCTGAACAAGCAGCTGGAAGCCAGCATCGTGCTGAGCAATGACAAGAACCAAATTAAATACAGAGGTGGGCAGTTGATACCAGACTACATGACAACTAAGCTAAACGAACTAAATGTGATAATCAAAACTAACAGGGGGGCATAAATTTTGGTTGTGATGCAGCCAAGGGAATGAGCAGGGGAGCAGAAGCAAACCAAAAGACATGTCAAAAAAGGAGTGTTCAAATGGACAGGGTTGCTGATGAGGTTACCAGAGAGATAGCATGCACTCAAATAGCCCAAATAATCACACCATGAGCATAAGATATAGATATATTGTTAACAGGAAATAGACGTTTAGTGGATGAAGACATGATATGGATAATGACATACAATGTGATACACATAGAATGTATGTAGAGTAAGATGTTTTAAAACAATGCAAGGGTTGAATCAGAGCTAACTTCTAACAAACCAACATCCAAGTATGAGACAATTCAAAGGATTTCAGGACTAATTTGTTGAGCATAGATAAACAGAGATGAAGAGGGGAATTATAGGATATCACACTATGCATACATTATTCGCAATCTCATTTTTTATATGATGACTCACAACTCTTCTTCAATCTTAGTTCTCAAACATATAGGATTAGTTTGGTTACACAAATCACATTTTTAGGCCATAATGATCATATATTGACTCTACAGAATCTTTTGCAAACAAATTTGGACCTTTCAACCAATAAACCAAAACCTGGACAGGACTAAATTCAAAATATGCATACTTAATTAGGGTAATAACATTATCAACATACCAAACAACTCCTTTAACCAGATTGGCATAAGGAGATATTTAAAATCACAATTTGGATGTCACATCCTTTCGTGGACGTATAGCAGTAGCACAGGACACACTAACATAATCAGCTACCTATGCCAATCATAAGTAAGGCAGAAAATACCCTTTTACAGCTAAAAATCATCCACTTAAACATAGTAACATTCGTTTACGACATATTATGTCCTTAAGGGACAACTTCAACTAATAGAGGACCCAACTTGAGGAAAATGATTAGTTACATACAAAGTCCACCCCTATAAGGTTATATCAACGTAAGATTACTAATTAACTGATTTACAGGTCCATACATACAACTCAAACTAATTCAAGAAACACAAATATTCATGCTCATTGGTATCCTAGCAATTAGACTGAAACAGATCCAACTAACCAATCTTAAGCATAAGCAATGGGCTCGATACCTACTGACCAACTGAAGCCAAAAAAATTCATAGACACATGCTGAACTGATTAGACGAAACAAGAATGACAAACATAAGATTCCATACTTGGAATTTAATCTAAAACATCAAAAATATGCAAACAACATGCTGAACACGATCACACAGCAATAACAAACATAAAACATGCTGATACCCAAACCAATCTAACTGCAACAATAAGCACCGATTTGAGTGAAATAATAACAACAAGGCATCATAGCATGATTTTTTATACTAACGGGATTTTAACGGAACACTGAGTCAAAATGTATCAGATTTTACCTTTTTTGTGCGCAGTGAACTGAGATCGTCGGGGTCTCGAATCTATACTCGAACTCGAAGAATCCGAACCTGAACCCGATTAAAGTAACTAAAGTTTTAAACAGAAAAATAAAGGAAAATAGAGTAATTGTTGGCTGTTTTTGTTGATTAAAACTTGTGTTTTGTAGGGGATTTTCGTGGTTCCAGATCCTTGTGATTTTTCACGGGATTTTCGGTCTCCTTTGCCTAAAGTTGATTAGGTTTCACTCCGAAAAAAATCCTCCCCGATCTCCTCTCAATTCCCCTTCTTTATAGGGTTGTGATTAGGGTTTAAGAAAGGAGAGAGGGAGCGTGGGGGGACAGAGATGAGTGGGTGACTGAGGCGTGGGGGACAGGGGTAAGTGGAGAGGAGCAGGGTGCGAGGGACGAAGGAGAAAGGGAGCGGGAGAGAGAGAAAGGAGGAGGGGGCGGCGTGGTGAAAGAAAAAGAAAGAAAGAGAGGGGTACTGATTAGGTTTAGAGTGAAGAGGAAATGGGTTGGACCGGGTTGGGTCGGGGTGTTGGGCTGGACCGGGTAGAATAGGTAATGGGCTGAATTGTTTTTGGGTAGGGGAATAATGTGGGCTGGTCTGTTGAAGACATAGACTGGTTGGATTAAAACGTATGGGCTGATTATTTGGGCCATTTATTTGGCTGAAATTGTTGGTCTTTCCCCTCTATTTAATTATTGTTGGACTTCTAATTTAATAACTAGTACAACATATATTATGCGAAGACAATTAATATGTAGAAAAATAATGATTTAACAAAGCGTTGTCTTGTAATTAATTTAACGAGTCCAAACCCGAAAACGAAACGATGACTAACCGTTTAAAATTTGTGATAAAGTAATGCTCATAATGTTGAAAATAAAAGTAGTGATATTAATAGTAGTAGCAATTAAATATTGTGAAAAATAAAGTATTTAGCTCGTCAGTAAATTTAGAAACCCGAGTAAATTAAATAAAAGAGGGACAAAATTGGGTGTCAACAGATGTAAGGACCAAACGATCAAAAATGAATCGTGTCCACGTGATATTTGCTACGGCAAAACCAAGAGCCGGACCTTCTGCATTAGGCTCCGATGTAAGGACCAAACGATCAGAATGAATCGTGTCCATTTAGTATTTGCTACGACAAAGGCGGGAGGAAAAATCTCATTCTCATGTATATAAATACTTGCAATGCAAAAGTTATCGAAAGTTTGGACAACTTTATCTCGAGATGTCTTACTGGTAAAGCACTTTACCTCGATGATTACTGCCATATTTCGGCACTACTTCATTCATATACCCGAAACCGGGCGCTACGATTGAAATTTGACAAAGGCAACAAGGTTATAGCGAACCAAGCCAAAATTGTTAACCCCACAAACGGGGAGTTTTACATCAAAATCCAGCTAAGGCTGAGACTCAGGTGTCCGAAATATACCAGCCCTAAAAGTAGCCGAAAATACCGGCCCTAACAGCGCCGGTCGTGATTCGGAGACAGCCAAATTCACAAAAGCGTAAGATAAGACCCATGGGCAAAAACTCCATAAAATTCCCGGACGACATATACCGGAGATGGAGAAAAGCCGATATGAAGGCACAGTCAGAAATAATGACTCCTTAAAAACGAAACTGACAATTTGGTCGGAAGTCACAACAAACATTCAAACAAAGTAAAGAGTCAAAGGAAAATATATGTTCTATTTATACGAAGGATTTTATTTTTACATCAAAGGCTTCTACAAAGGCAAAAAATAAAAGGCTAAATACAGGCCCTAATCTATCCGGCATGACTGGATCCGGAGGCTTCGGACACTGTCCGCTCGGAGTCGTCAGACTCAGACTCGAGGGCACCCTTGGTCTCTTCCTCAACTCTTCTAGCCTCAAGAATCAGGGTCGGACGATCCGCAAAGCCGTGCTCGGCTTGCTCGAGGGTGATCCTCCGAGATTTCCATTTCTCGTATTCAGCAGCAATGGTTGCATGAGCCTCGGCGGCATCCACGCTATTCAAATCGGCCTCGGCCTGCGATAACTTTGCCGCCAGAGCATCCCGAGCCTCTCCGAGGACATCTGCATTTGGATGGCCGACTCGAGCTCGGCCTTGAGGATGTCATTAGCATCGGTCGTATCCCGGAGCTCGATTTTCAGAGCATCGCATATTTGGGATATATTCTCCGCTTTCTCCTCGAGCACCCTCATACGCTCTTTATCCCAGGCACTTTCAGATTCGAGGAGCCGATGCCTCTCGACCATGCTCGAAGCCTCGGACTTGGCAGTGAGAAATGACGGTTTCGAGCTCACCGAGTTTTGAAGAGAGGCGAGTGTTGTCTCGGCTAAGGCCTATCTTGTCCGCTTCAAGACTCCGGTTATATTCGGCCATCACGGCCAACGCACCCTTTAACAGTCGGTTTTCAGCCTTTGTCACATTGAGCTCGGGTCAAAGGTTGGAAAGAGCAACTGCCCAGTTCAATTCCTCCTCCTTCTCCCGAAGAAGGTGCAGATATTTCTCCATTTCCCGGCCTTGGGCATCCAGTTGGCCCTTGAGATCATCCGCCTCTTGCTGGGCGCAGACGAAGGCTTCATTGACGAGCACCACACTCTGCAAATGAAGCAAGTTAAAAACTTGAACAAACCAAGGCTAAAATTCTTAGTGAAATTATGCAAAGACGGATAAATAAACTTACCCGATTGCCAGCATGCATACCCTCATTAATGAGGCATTGCCAAGAGACCCCGTTCATCTTTCGCTTGTCCGAGTCCGAAACAAGGGGCCTCAGATAGCTTGCCTCGCCCACCGGGTGAGAAAGGAAGCTGCAATCCTCGGGGACTGTGATCGTAGCCGATCTTGTCCTCCTCGGCTCCACACTTGGGGCCGGAAAGATGCGCACCAATCTGTCCTTGGCACCAGATTCGGAGGTTCGGTTGGCCGTCCTCGTGGCCCGAGGGATCTGGAGATGCCTGAAACCCGCGGCTTCGCCGATTGCGGGAGGAGTGCTCGAGAACATATCCTCAAACTCATCCGGCCTCGGAGCCGGAGTTGGAGAACTTGGACCGACCTCAGCAGCTTCAACAAAAACAGGGGGCTCCGTAGTTGCAGCAGTCTCATAGCTGGGCAACGGGCCAGTGACCGGTGGAGCTTCGCTCTCGGGGGCCGGCTCGGTTCTTTGATCAGCTTCGGCAGTAGCCGCCCCCCCAGATCTACTTGCCTTTTGCAGGGGGGTTTCTTCGGAAGAAGCTTCACCTGAAATGTTGCCGAAATCAATCGACCTTAGAGGAGTCGGGTAAAGAACTTATTCCGCACCTGTGGGTAACGCGGTGATATCCTCCTCCGGTGGAGGATTCACGGCAGGGGCCGCACTGATACTCCGGACGAGGAGCTTGGGCTCTGCTTCGTCCCGTAAAGTCCTAACGACACTCCTCTCCCTTTTCTTTGCTTTCTGCCCTTTGTCCGAGGGCCTTTTTCTTTTGGCAGTAGCAGCAAGGATACGAGATGCACCTGCTGAATCGAACTCGGGTGCAGACGTTGTGGGTTCGGCTGCCGTCTCCGGTATGGAATCCACCGAGCCCTTGAGCAAACCTGAAAATCAAAGACGCAATGAATACGGGTAGTAGAAGATGCAGCGAACACGGGTAGAAGCAAGGCATTACCGTGGTTCTGGGCGACCCATCGGCTGCGTGACAGGTGGGCCCACGTCCGGTCGTCATGGACATGCTGGCTAAGGAGTGCAGTAACCCATTCGTTCAGATTCCGGACGACCGGAGGAATCCATCCATTGGCTAATATAAATAAGAAAAACGATGAGAAAGCGGGACCAAAGTTTGACAAAACATACAAAAGCAATTACTCAGAGTTCAGGCTTACGCTTGTTGTTCCACGTTTCCGGAAAGGGCATGTAATTGTCCGGAATGATGTCCACGGTCCTCACTCGGACATATCGCTGCAACCAGCCCCTGTCTTTGTCTTCGTCCATTTTCGAGAAAAATGGATTCCGGCTACGCTTTGCGAGTTTTATTACGCCACCCCAGAACAACCTCGGGGAATATAAGCGTATTAAGTGGGCCAACGTGAGCTCCTTCCCAGCATTGTTGGCCAACAATCGGAGGCATGCCACGACCCTCCAAACGATCGGGCCAATCTGTGCCAAGGTCACGTCATAGGTCCGGCACATGTCCAAGATGACCGGATCGATAGGAGGGTCGAGCTTGAGAGTGAAAGGGTAGGTATACACATACAAAAAACCTTCCCGGTGGTCAGTGACTGATTCACTTTGCCCGGGGGAAATAACTTGAACCGGACGGGTGTCCCACCCGTAATCAGCCCGGACTAAGCCGAGTTTTTCCTCAGTAATGAATGAGGGATATCGCCTCACATCAAACCCCCTATCGGATACCAAAGAAGGTTTTTCGACCTCAAAATCTTTGTTGAAGTTAGGCTTGGCCGGTATAATGTCCGAGGCAGTGGGCTCGAAGGTGCTCTTTGCTTTAGCTGGAGATGCAGGTTCGGTTCCTTGAGATGAAACCGAGGGAATATCGTGGGAAGTGGTTTCAGACATTTGGAGATTACGACGGAAGACTTGGCAAAAATTCGAAAGAAAAGCTAAAAGGTGGAGTAAGGGAACAGACAGAGTTCAAAAATGGCAGAAAACGAGAGGAAGAAGCAGCAACACACAAAAATAACTAGTGGAGAATGTCACTGTGATATCTGAACTCTGTAACGTGAATCATAGGCCGACAAGGCCGCTGAATAACAATTGTAAGAAGTATATCATAACAATCTGCAAGCAGAAAAGGCCCAACAACACATATATGCATAACCAGGGCCGACAAGGCCACAACTAAGAAAGACAACTAGTCAAAAGGCCGTCAAGGCCAAACACAATACCTGTACACTGACTGATAGTCTGTAAGCCTCTAAGAGCACTAATACGCATCAACTGGTCGGGACAGTGGCCCCGACGTACCCATAGCCATAGTCTGTATATATATATGCACGCATCCTATTTAATGACTCTGACCAGCAACTCCGGAGAATGGAGTGCGAACATCCCTGCTGAACTTAGGTATCCTACTGAGGAAGGTACACCAATCCGTCTATCGTACCTGTGGGCATGATCACAGCGCACAAAATGCGTCAGTACGAAATATGTACCGAGTATGTAAGACGGTAAGCGTAAACATAACATAAGCATAAGAGATACGGATAATCATGGAAAGAGATCTAGAGACAACCTGAAACTTTGAACGAGGCCACTGAGGGCGACCATGATCATAACATAAATGTAAATGCATGCCCGTAAAATCATTCCTCACTATGGAGACATATATCATATCATATAACAATAATAAATCCCTCTGTGGGGTGAGCTCATCATCATAACATCATCTCTGCCCAACTGATCAGTGGCAATGCACAACTACGTGCCTACCCGGCCGCCTACAACACGGCTCGGTAAAGAAAGAAACATGTCTAGGTGCACATATAAATGCCTACCCGGCCGACTATTGCGCGACTCGGTAATGAAAATAAATTCATATATATAAGTGCAATGAAAGACTGACCTCAGAAGAAATATCATGGAAAGAGTCGGGGTGACCTATCGTCGTTATCCTCCGACTATCATTATTGTCGCTACGTTTATCATTATTTGATCATTGGGCCAAAGAAGTAAAAGTATAAGGAAACGTCTTGTTATGAATTATTCACGAAGCCAAAGTCTCTTATGAGATATGATCGACATAACTTTTATCGGAAAAAGTGTGCCATCGAGAGGTTCGTCACCTTGGAGCAATAGACAAGAAGATAAGGATTAACTCAATTAGAGGAAGTACAATCAACTCAACTTTGATGTGAAGAGTACCATAACTAATATCATTCTTCATTCGATAAACAAGAGGGACACGAAATATGAAAGGTGCTTCAATACAAGCTACTCATGAGAAAAGGGTAAACTTAACCATTTTGGGACATAATCGACGCAAGTTGAACGGAAAGTCTTTTAATCGATAGCCAAAAGGAGATGTGGACCATAATTTGGTACAAGTCATAGATGAGTATGTATCAGCTCAATTATCATGGAACGCGATCGATCCAAGTTAGCGGAATAATTTTTCAATGAAAGGTCATTTGAATTCTAGTCATGCCACAAAGAGAATAGAAAGCCCTACATACCTCGTCGATGGAGTTATATATGTTTACCGAGTCCTCGAACGCCTTACGAACGATATCCTACATAATACGGACTATTCAAGATCAAAACCAAGGTCATAGCTTATAGAAATCTTCATTTAGACATTTAATCGAGTAACTCATGGGCATGAATTTATAGGCCCTTTTGTAGCGCAATTTTCCCGTAAAACGCTACCAAATTCTACTTTTCTACTTCTCCTCTTCAATATGATCCCATCCATATCACCATAACTCCAAAAAACACAACAATATCATATAAAACAGCCAAACAAATAAGCTAAGTTCATGAAAGTTTCATAAGAATATAGAAGAGCTTGTTCTATGGGGGTTTTCACTAATTTCTATGATCAATTACTTGTAGAAGTTTAAAGAGATCAAAAGGAAGTTAAAATATACCTTAGATCATGAAAATCACTTCAAACCCCAAGTTACTTCAAAGCAAGGTTTTCCTCCAAAAGGCGAAATAGTGAAGAAATCACAATTTCGAAGTTGCCATGTTGTTCTTCATGTTAAAGTTGATATATTTGCTCTTGGTTTGGATTGAGACTGATGGAGGATTAATTGGAGAGGGTTTGAGGGTTTTCTAGGTTGGGGATGGTGAGAAAATGGAAGAAATATTCGTGCAAGGGCCTATATATACTTGGGCAAATTTAAAGCAGCAAACTGTTCCGTGACAGTTTATGTCCCTGAACGGAAACGCGAATATCTCTCTACTTCAATATTGTATCGACGAACGGTAAAATGTTCTGGAAACTAGACTCGTATACCTTCGATTTGGTAGGTGGGTCACCCCGTAACTCCAAGTAGATTGAGAGAAAATCTCCGAGACATCTGACCCAAATTTCAGTGAAATTTACAAGCTTAACTTGCGACGCCCTTTGTCGACTTTCGTAGTACAACTCATTTGACTTCCAAACTTAACAAGAGCCCATTTTACAATTCAAATACTTCATATCATTACTTACTTAGCATGTGGAGCACTCCTAATCTCACCCAAAAGTACAAGTTATCGTATTCCCAACTTGCAGACTTTTGACGAAACTCGTGCTTCTTTGATTCATTCACCCTCCAAATCTTCCGCTACTTACTAATATTGTTTAGAGACTCTTGTAACCATTTTTATTAATAATTTGTCCTCAACATAATTTCTTTTGAACTTGTGTAGACTAACTCATGATGCGACTTTAACGTGCAAAAAAAAAAAAAAATCCGGGGTGTAACAGAGAAGTTGGTAAAATCGTTCCTTTTTTGCGTAATATAAGCAGCAAATCAACAGGTAATGTGAGTTATGAGACAAGGAGCGAAGAGCTTCAGAAGAGAGGAGATGAACATAAGAGTCTGAAAATGTTTGAATGAAGAGATGAAAGAACCTTATATAGGCATGGGACTGTGACGGTTACAATTCCCCAGCCAACCGGGGAGCGCCACGCGCCCCATCATTAATGAGGAATGACTTGAGGCGACGTGCGTTGCGGCGGTTGTCAGAGTAGCCATCCGGAATAAGACACGTGGCCAATGAAAAGAGGGACGTGACGCAACTGTTCCCGCCAAAATGAGAAGATGGCAACGGACAAACGGAGTCGCCGATTTCTGGACTTATCCACTTCCCGTTACTCCGATAAACTTGCTGTCCGGGAAGCGTGGGGACTATCTGTATACGGTAAAACTCGGATATATGTTAAACCGGTAAGACCAAAGACCGAAGGAGGAAAGGAACAAGAACGTGCACAGGGATTCCATTCTGAACCGGAGGAATGTTTGGACCGGAGCAAAGGAAGGGCATCATTTGGTCCGGTTCCCCCATGACCAAGTTGGTCGTTCCCGTTGGTCCGTTTGGTCTAGGCCGTTAGTCCGTTTGATCGTGGCCGTTGGTCCGGGAGATCCGTTGCGCGGCTGCCACGCGTCGATAACGTCCTGCCATGTTCAACTGTCAATCGTACGAGTGTCAGATCGTACGGTCAACCTAACCCAACCTAATCCAACTCAGAGCTTTTTCTTTATTATTTTATTTTTCATGTTGTATGAAGTCCATGGGGCAATACTATAAATAAGGGGCATTGTCCTCCTTTTAGAGGGTTGGCTTCCTCATATCAAGAACACTTTGTAATAGCAAAAATATATAAGATCTCTCTCTCAAATATTTGGTTTCGGCCCATGTTGGTTGTGTTTATCTTTTACATTTCTTCGATCAAGTATCACTCATATATTAGTAAACATACAAGTCTATAGCAAACCACCAATTATCAGTTGATTCTTTATAGTATATTTATATATTTCTTCTCTCTATCAAATAGGTTCAAGGCATAACCACATATCCTATACCTCACCCACAAATATTGATTATCCCAAACTGGGATAAACATATTGTTAATTCTTTTTTCTTCATTTTACTACCCAAATTCTCAAAGTCCTTACTTCTTCCTACTGGGGGTTGAGTTCTCGTGTTGAAGAAATCAAAGAGTGCAATTATCTAATTTCATACCAAATTAAACATGAAAAATCAATCATGACAGATACATTATCAGAGGCGGAGCCAGGATTTGAAGCTTGTGGGTTCGAGATTCTAATTTGTTTAAGATTCTAATTTGCTTAAGATATTGAGTTCTAAAGTAAAAATTTACACATATTCAATGAATTTTTCAAAGCAAATACAGAGTTTGAGGAAAGGTTACTAGGTTGGCCGAACTCACAAGTCTTACGCTAGCTCCGCCCTTGAAGACATATACAAAAGATCAGGTAAACTTAACAAAGTTATTTGTTATCCATAATATTATACGTTTGACACAATTACTAACATCATCACATTACAAATTTGACAAAAAACAAACAAACATTAATTGCTATTTACATAATAAAGATGCCAATAGTGCTAGAAAGCCGGTAGACCATTCATGTAAGGTCATTTATACCTACGAAGTAAAACATAATCACCTGCATATGTATGTATAATTATATGCATGCATGTGCATGTATACGTACATATATTCACATACATTACATTTTTTTAAGGCCAAACGCATAGACAGTCCCGTAAACTTGTACTTATTTTTCATCTAGACACCTTATCTATGCATATGTCCTATTGAACACTTAAAAGTTAATTAAAAGTGTATCATTTAAGCACTAGTTGATGAAATAGTCAACAACATAAACTGCGTCCAGCTCACACGCGTGACGTGGCAAACTAGCCAATGAAAAGAGAACACGTGGTCCTTTAATTACAAAATAATCAATTAAAAAAAGTTTTTATTTGATAAGGAAAAACAGAAGTATACTTAGAGCCCGTTTGGATTGACTTATAAGTTGCTTATAAGCTGTTTTTAGCTTTTTTGAGTGTTTGACTGGCTAGCTTAAAATTATTTTGTACTTAAAATAAGCTCAAAAAAATAATTGGGCCCATTTGATTTAACTTATCTAAAACAGCTTATAAGCTGAAAACAACTTATAAGCAAAAAAAAATAAGCTAAACTACCCCAACTTATTTTTTTTCAGCTTATAAGCGGCACACAACATAAGCCCATCCAAACACGCTCTTATAATCCCCACTGGCCACCCCCATTCTGCTTCTTCCTAAAAAATAGATTCGAAGTCTCTTTCCACTGCATCGGACCTTTTGCCGCCAACTCCGCTACCGACGTAGCCTCATGAGAATCATGAAATTTTTAAAATTTTAAAGTTCACAATAACTGTTAACAGATCGAGAAAAAAAAAACTATTTAACGAGAGAGCACCTTGCAATGGCGAACGTAACAACTACAGTGGTGTTTGGTCTAACAACCAACGGTGGTGGTTACTGGTTGGGTATGGGATAAATTGGAGGTGTGGAAATAGGTCTTTTTTGAAATGGAGGCATATCTGAATTGTGAGCTTGATGTTTGTCACTATTCGTTTCAGGTATATGTGATGCTGAAGTAGACATTTTTTTCTCCATTAAAGCAAAGTTCATACCTTGAATTAATTAACCAATCCGTAAAGAAAAATGAAGATTATGAATAAAATGTAAAAGATGGATATAATTAAAGTGGGTAAGAAGATGTGCTCGGTTGTGGTGGAGGCCGGGAGATATTGGCTCTGGTGGTCAAAGGGGGAAGCAGAGGTACCTGAGCATATGCCAAGGAGGAGAAAGTAATAAATTTACTTGTATGTTTTTGTTTTTTTTTCTCATGCTGACTCGTGTCCTATATCAATGTCTTATATTCACGTTCTTGAAGGTCACGTGACACGCACTTTCCCATTTTACTAATTTGTGTTTAAACGGTACATTTCTAATTAACTTCAAGTGTTCAATAGGATATATGCTTAGATAAGGTATCTAGATGGAAAATAAAGACAAGTTTAAGAGGCTGGCTATGCATTTGGCCTTTTTTTTAAAAATAAAATATATTTACATCTATGTAGAAGTACAATTATCTTTGGGAACAATATTGCGAAGGGTGAAATATATGTTGCATCGACATTGAAAAGTAAATATAATGTAATCAACTATTAATTTTCTCTATCACTAATTACTACTTCTTTACATGTACACATCATGAAATTGACAACGATCTACCAAACATCTTAAAGAGCATGTAGTTGATCAAATTTCTGAACAACTTTCACAAAACAATACTCTTCATTCGATAAAAACTTTTTGATATGTATGCGGTGGTGAAAAAAAGAGAAGATGATGCAGCTTCTTAAAGACAAGGCATAAACTTTAAGACATGAAGCATTTACAATGATAGTCGATGATGCTCATATACATATTTAAACTATATAGTTGAAACATCTAAAACCTGGGAAATAATCTAAGCAAAATATTGGATATACTATAAGAACTATTATCGTTCGAATGTTACTTAATTGTGTTGAGTTTTATCTTCAACATTATATTTACTAGGTAAGAACTATTATCGTTCGAACATTACTTTGTTGCATTGAGTTTTATCTTCAGCACTATATTAACACACATATATATATATATAACACATAATGATAAACCAACAAATAAATTTTTAATCAAATAAGAATATTTGATACCAATTTTAATTGGCTGTGTACAACTACAAACTACAATGGTGATGGAAGTAGAAAACAGTACAACTAAAGAACCATCTTTTCTTTTCAGATTTGAACTTTGATTGTTCATCTTTGTTGTTTAGACGATATCCAATTATTTAGACATCAACAAGTAAGACACCATATCAGTGGTGGAGCCACAGCTCGGCAAGGTGTTCAACCGAACACCCTTCGCCGAAAAATCATACTGTATAGACATGTCAATTATTACGTATTACAGACATATATTACATATTGAACGCCCTTTATATATAGATTATATGAATTCGAACACCCTTGACAAAATTCCTAGCTCCGCCACTGCACCATATGATGATCCGTATGGATCTTTCATAGAAACTTATACGAGTACTTTATTTTGCATATGAAGTTATTTACTATTTTTTTAACAATATTTATTTTATTATATAACATTACCTACTACAAAATTTGGCATACACGTGCAACGCACGTGCCGAGAAACTAGTATATATATATATATATATATATATATATATATATATATATATATGAGGGAGAGAAAGAGATCTTTTTAGAGCAAATGAGATTGAAATATCTACTAGCAAGATATGTCTAATCCTCTTACTGATTGCTTCTTTTCTGAGCTGATGCCTCTATCTATCAAGAAATGCCTAGTCCAGCAAGACATGTTCTACTTTTTTTTTATCGATTATCTTCAAACAGACCTTTGTTTATCTGATTTTGACTAATAAATTTATTAGATCTCACACCTTTAAAATTAATTAAGAACTACATTCTTAATTATCAATCTTTTTTCTTCTAAAGTTGCACAATGTTTAAATTTATTTCCTATTCACTGCATTTTTTTTTCTGAATTTGTAAATATATCACTTTTTTTTTTTAACCAATTATCTCTAATAAGTATTTTTTTTTTGTTTTTGGTTGTATAGAGTTAAATATATAATCCAATTGGAAGGACACAACTGAATACTTGACACTTGAAGATTCATGGACTTATTACGAATGCGGGTATATATCGAAATTTTACATGACATTCTGTCTGTTACTCTCATTAATTATTTTTAGAGAATTTGTCATAATTTTTTTATGTCAGTATTATAATCGTAATGTTTATCTGGATTTATCCTGTTATGTTTGCTGCTTTCATTAGGTACCTTTTCGAGAATTTGTCGTAATGTTTTTTTTTGGTCCATAGACCCGTATTTGTCTGGATTTTACCTAGATTCACTCTGCTACGACTGCTTTCATTAAGTACTTCAGGAATTTATCAGAATACTTTTTGTCTGTATTACAATTAGAATGCTTATATGGATTATACCTAAATTCCCTATGCTACCCGACCCGTTAAGTACTTTTTTTCAAAAAATTATCATAATGTATTTTTGTCGATATTATAATCAAAATGCTTATTTGAATTATACCTAAATTCTCTATTTTACCCGGTAAGTACTTTTTCGAGAATTTATTGTAATATATTTTTGTCGGTATTACAATTCTTTAAACACCATGCAAGTTTTTATTTTCACTTTACTCAATCATTACCGCCATGTAATTATCCTTCTCCAATGAATCTTGCTTCAATCACACTTTTCATCTTATTCTCGAGAACGTTTTTCTAAACAGAAACAGAAGTAGCGAAGGATGAAATATCTGTTGGACTAAAACGGCGCAAAGATGCTCTTAACATGATGTGATATTGTCCGCTTTGGGCCAAGTCCGCACAGTTTTCCCCAAAAGGTCATCATTAAGAGTATCCAACTCCTTATAAATAGCCACCTTTTCTTTTTAGCTATCAATGTGGTACTTTGTTCGCACACCCAACAATCTCCCCCTCGAACTAAGTTCCACGTGGCTTATTATCATACCACGGGTCAGAGATTCAACATGTATGTGTGCCACCCACACTATCAGAGTATTTACGGTCACCGAAGCCAAAGACTGTGAATGCGTCTTCAAAGCTACGGATAAATGTCGCAAACCGGCCCATAGACGGGCAAAGGCACTAAGCCTGGCCCCACGCCACACTCCGCCATCTTCTTACTTGTCCCGCCAAACCATTGGCTCTGATACCAGTTGTTGGACTAAAACGGCCCAAAGATGCTCTTAACATGATGTGATATTGTCCGCTTTGGGCCAAACCCGCACGGTTTTCCCTAAAAGGCCTCACATCATTAAGAGTATCCAACTCCTTATAAATAACTCCCTTTTCTTTTCAGCTATCAATGTGGTACTTTGTTCGCACACCCAACAATATCACTTTTTGTTATATCAGTCAAAGTTTCTTACAATGATGATGTAAATAATATACTATATTTGTACAAACAAAATTCTCAACCAATGCCTTGTGTTCCAAAAAGTCCACTAATCTTTTTAACTTTTTGATCTTCTCAATCATTATGTTCGCTTATACGGGCAAAACCCAGGGCAAGGTAATCCTCGATTTCCCGACATGGAAGTTAAGCTCATGATGATAATCGCCAGGTCGAACGAGTCCCAATCGGGGTTAAAGTCAAACGTTGGATCGTAGCAGGACCAAGCGCACATGGTCCCGTGTCGTTGAGTCCGATTGGAACTAGATACCGAGACAGGATGAGAAGGTGGTTAACCATGATAAGTGATGGTCCGAAATATCTGCCATTAACCAGATATGTCGGCGCCGATCTCGCTCGTCATTAACTGAAGATTTTATACCTTATTTAGACTTGTACTAGGGTTAAGACTCCTCTACTATATAAAGAGGAGGACCCCCTCTTTCTTTGACAATTCTTTTTCATACGCACAAACATACTGAGCAATACAATTTGATTCTAAGTGTTCATCTATCTTTCTGAGTGTTCTATCATTGTTCATTACTTAATCACTGTATTACGAGCCCAGTTCTCAGGACCCGAGCCTTTGGATCGATCGCTTCCCAAGACCCATCGTTGTTTTGCTATGGTTTGCTTATTTTTACTCCCATTTGCTTTACTACTTATTTTTAACAGCCATTCGTATTAAATCAAACCGCATATCCTTCGCACCGCGTACAAATTTAATTGTTATCCATTTTAAGGGTAAACAGTTTGGCGCCCACCGTGGAGCCTAGGATAATAGTGGTGGTTTTATACGAATTTCATAACACACGTTATTTTATGCTTGCTCTTTGAAGTTTGATTTCAGGACTATTCATCATGTCAGACTCTCATGCCACTATCTCTGACACATAACACCATATAAGCTAGTATGATATATATATAAAAAAATAGTTCAGCTTAAATCAGGTACACAATCTCGCTAAGTCAATCAATATCACCCAAGCTACGATCACGATTTTCTGAATGAACATATAGACCAGCTACAAAGTCTACATTGATCTATTTTTACTTTCCATCGGAGACAACCATGCACGGAAATTTCGAGTCTCTAACACTCGTATTTAATATATTAACGATTTAAACACAAGAACAACATTTATGTACCCTAAATAACTTTTTGTCAATTTTAACTCTCTTCCTGCGGCCCCAATGCATATTTGTGAATCTAAAAAGTAATAAATATAATAAACGTTGTATCTTTTCGAGTACAAAGCTCCTTAAGTCAACCACCATAGGTGTACACACATTCAACTCTTTAATTAGAATGTTCCCCTTTTTTTTTCACTATCAAGTAGTCTCGTCTTTAAAGACTATCACTAATCCCCAATAAGGTCAAGACTCTCGTATCGATCAACTGTGCATGTTCAAACAAAAACAACTGTAGCATAACACATGATAGAGCCTTAGTGTGTGTATTAAAATCAACCTTCCATCCTTTTACTAGACACCACAAGGCTCATAACGCCATGATGTAAAAATTAAACTTCACACTTTTAACCTCAGTTGTTTAATCAATATTATCCAGGCATCTTTTTCAACCACAGCATATGCTTCCATCGACTGAGAAGATATTCGTATATGTCATTAATGAACATAACAAATAGAGAGCTAAGGAACGTTATTGAATACCCCAATCCTCTAGTGAATGACAATCACTAATGCATTCTCTATCCAAAAGATATCACCAGAAATTTACACTAACCAAAATAAGTCTTGGTACATGTCTTCAGATTATCCAACCTTTTCTCCTACTACTCAGCGTATCCTGATCACAAGTCTATCTTAGAATAACATATAACACCCTGTAACTGAAGCCACATATCATGTAATTTAGGAAAAGACAAAAAAATACTTGCCCATCATATGATAAAAATTAAGTCATTTTTCTCTTAGTGAAAAAATCTGCATAGATTTAATGTTCTCCCCAACAAACAGAAATTAAGCACCTCCGGGCTCTATACTTGGTATAGTGACCTCTCAATTACGAAATCTTGTAACTTATAATTTACTTCCTTTGACTTTGCAGTCATTCTATAACTAAAAATAAAAATATACCAGATTAATGACAGCATATCAATACCAAGTTTTAGTCGACCTCCCTATTATATGGTATAATTAGTAGGTTCGCTGAAAGAATAGTCAAAAACTTATTACCAACTCATATTAAAAAATTTATTAACTACTCACACTAACCCACTAGTTAGTTATTCAATTCAGGTGCCTCGAGTTAAAGTTAGATACGACTTATATTATCGACGAGGTTGCTTTGTTTGTGGACATACCAATTGAATCCTTTAAACTCATTACAAACTCAATATTAGGCTCTATCGAAATGGAAACGGTCTTTTTATGTCAATCAAGCTTAAGGCAAGACGAAGTTATTCAATATGAATCAAAGATAACCTCAAGGTCAATAACGCCATGTTTTTTCTCCCAGCACATAAACGTATTATGACTCTGAACTGTGTCCACACATGTTCGATAGACCGGCCAATAATAGTAGACTCCACCGCGAAATCACAAAGGGTACATCTAAGTATCAACTTTTCTCTTTATCCTCATCTATACTATCATCTCATTAACGTGTTTCTCATCTTCCTTAAGCTTGTGCTTTATCAAAAACAACGTATATTAACAAAACTGTGTGAACTGGTTATTTGTGGCAATCATGTCATTTCTTATTTACTCTAACTTCTTTTATGGTTCATTTATTTTCTTGGTGCGTGATAGTCTTTAATATTCCACGTCTTTCCCTTCAACAACTAATCAAGCCACTATACACTGAGTTTCATGCTAAACATCTTACTATCTTGTTTCAATAATTCTTATACTTAAGTCTTATTCTCGCTCACAATATGGAATTCACCCAGGGACCTACTCCACGAACAAGTTGTGCATCTCATAGGTCCATTATCATGCTCATACTTAATACACTTAAGATATGTAATATTACGCCACAGTCACACTTATGACATCACCATCACGACGTTACTAATAATAGTGAATCGCTTTAAGTGGCATTAATCTTAGAGCCATTTAAGCACTTTCCTCAAAATATCTTTCATCATAAAGCCCAACAACTTAGGCATGGGTATGCAATTACACTTCTTACTTTCCCACTACCCTCTTTCTCTTTACCGATAAGACTCATAATATAAAGTTATACCAACAACCCCATATTTGGATGGTCGCTCTTACACAATTTTTTTATATCATTTGACCATTTTTTTTATGACTAGGGAACCCGCAGACGCTACCCTTTCATTCAACGATTTCTTAACGTTCAAAATTTTCACTAACTCTTAAACATTCAAAAAAATATTTAGCAGAATTTTCTTTGTAAATATAACTATCCCAAAGTGTACACCGGTCCAATCTCAACTATCAACGCACACAACATTCCATGTACTCAGTATCACTCTCAGTTGCACATATGACGTTAAAAAAAACTTTCGAATCAACCGTGACATCTAGCAGAGGAGGATATGCATGTCCTAGCCGTCTGCGGAATAAGTATTACAACAATTAGACTAGATTCAACTCAACGCACGAATAAGGAATGAAAGAAGGGGAACCATCCTAGATGTTCAGTAGCCTCAAGGTCATAAGTATGGGCGCCTACATACCCATGAACAAGATTCTACTAAACACTGCTCCATGACCCGGGACTTAAAGCCTAGGCTCTGATACCAACTTTGTCACGTCTCAAAATACCCGCTAGACGTGATTGGCACCCAGCAAACACCACCCGCCAGGCGAACCATATACCATACTCTTAATCATTTACAAAAGCACTAAAAGAAAATAAGTGCAGGTCCAACAATGTTATTAATGATAAAAATGCGAAAGCACACGCTCGCCACATCACATGGACCAGGCAGACAAAACATATTTTTAAAACGAGTTTTGAAAAGCAAGTACCCAAAGCTTAAAGTCTCACTTACCTCAAATACACAATTCAAGCACACTTCCCAATAATTCAAAACTGCATTCTCGAGTCTTCGGATTGCCTCAAACTACACAAAAACGGATTTAGAATGGTCAAAACCCTTAGGGTAAACCACTTCTATATTTTTAGAGGCTTAAACGGTTAAAGTCAATTTTTAAAGGACGAAAACGCCCTCTGGTCAATGTATTTAAAACCCATCAAGACTTATGTTTTCGGAAAGGCCTTAACGAGAGGATTCCAACGATATATAGACGTCTAAAATCCGACGCTATTTTCCCTTTCAAATCAATGATTTTGATTGAAGAGCCCTCGAGCTAAACTTTCTCAATTCCTCAAAATTTTCCCATGTTTTCAACATAAAGATTCACCCATAATTATGTAATAAACTTAAATAAAATATTAGAATCATTACCTTGATGATTTGGGATGAAAGTTCTTATTTTTATCTCCTCTTTTCCTTTCTTTTCTTTTTTCCACTGGTTTTTCTGCCTCTGTTGCTTGGTCTCTTTTATTTCCTTTCAGCTGTCCACAATTAAACGTCCACGTCTGATGACCATCAGACTTTTGAAGTCTTTAACTTTTTTTTTCCTTTTCCTTTTCCTTTTTGGGCTTGGCCCACTAAATTCCTTCTTTTCAAATTTTCTTTTTAATTCGTTTTAGCGAAAATTACCAAACAAACCCTTATTTTAAAAAAAATGAGTTATTACAAAGTTCTACGTAATTGAAGGTGACATGAGGTACAACGCCTTGTTTGGGAGACCGTGGATACATAACATGAGGGCAGTACCCTCAACTATGCACTAAGTGTTGAAATTCCCGACCGCAGAGGGAATTAAGACGGTCCACGGTGAGCAATAGGCTGCGAAACAGATGTTCGCGGTCGAGGAAATGCCCTTGTCTCTAAACCTCTGATACTGAAAGATAGGGAGCCGATATATGGATAGTTGAGCAAAGGGGAAGATACCAAATGGCAATCACAGGTCCCGGTCCCGGTGTCCTTAGAGGATCGAGAAAGGAAGGCACTTGATGAAGAAATCGACTATGGAGTCCCGAGATCATTAGTGGTACCTGATGATTCAGACGCCACCAAGTCAACGATCGAAGAACTTGAGCAAGTTATACTGTTTGTTCATCTACCAGACATGAAGGTATACCTGGGCACAGGGTTAACTCTTAGGAAAAAATTTATTGAATTTCTTAAAATTAACGCCGATTGCTTTGCTTGGTCCCATTTGGATATGACAGGTATCCCATCGGAGGTGAGAACTCACAAGCTGAGTCTGGACTCAAATGTTCCTCCAGTTAAACAAAAAAGAAGGCCACGACCCGAGGTCAAACATGCATTCATCAAAGACGAGGTATCTAAACTCCTTAAAATTAGGATCCATTCGGGAAGTTAAGTACCAGATTGGTTAGCTAATGTAGTTGTTTTACCTAAAAAGGGAAACAAGTTTAGAATGTACATAGATTATAAATATTTAAATAAGGCATGCTCGAAGGATTCGTTTCCTTTGCCCAGCATCGATCGAATGATCGATGCCACAACAGGGCACAAGATGCTAAGTTTTCTCGATGCATACTCCGGGTATAACCAGATACAGATGGACCTGGAGGACCGAGAAAAAACTTCTTGTGTGACTAGGTTTGGCACATATTGTTATAATGTAATGTCTTTTGGCTTAAAAAATGCTGGTGCCACTTATCAACGCTAGTCAACCGCATGTTTGAGCAACAAATAGGAAAATCAATGGATATTTATATAGATGACATGGTTGTTAAGTCCTGCGAGCAAAGGACCATTTAAAATATTTGCAGGAAACTTTCGATGTATTGAGGAAATACAACATGAAGCTGAACCTGGAAAAATGTGCCTTCGGCATAGGATCGGGTAAGTTTCTCGGGTTCATGGTATCGAACCGAGGGATCGAGATCAATTCGGACAAGATAAAAGCAATAGAAGATATCACCGTTATAGACGACATCAAAGGGGTGCAAAGATTGACCGGGCGGATAGTTACACTAAGCCGCTTCATCTCCAGGTCCTCAGATAAAAGCCATCGATTTTTCTCATTGCTTAAGAAAAAGACCGACTTCGCCTGGACCCTCGAGTGCCAGAAGGCTTTGGGAGAGCTCAAAATGTATTTATCGAGCCCACCTTTGTTGCACACACCAAAGGCAAACGAGCAGTTGTACTTATACTTGGCAGTGTATGAAATAGCGGTAAGCGGTATCCTGGTTCGAGAAGAGGAAGGTACGCAATACCCGATTTATTATGTAAGCAGGACTTTAGGTGACGCTGAAACCAGGTAACCATAATTAGAAAAACTAGCACTTGCCTTATTGAGTGCATCTAGGAAATTAAAACCGTACTTTCAGTGTCATCCCATATGTGTCGTAACATCATACCCCTGAAGGAATGTTATGCATAAACCCGAACTCTCAGGACGATTATCAAAATGGGCTATCGAGATTAGCGAGTGCGATATTGAATATAAACCCTGAACTGCTATCAAATCCCAAATACTAGCAGACTTCGTGGCCGACTTTACACAGGCCATGATCCCCAAGGTCGATAAAGAATTACTCCTTACTTCGAGGACTAGTTCAGGGGTTTGGAACTTATTCACAGATGGAGCTTCCAATGTGAAGGGGTCTGGATTGGGGATCGTCGTTAAACCACCCACTGGTGATGTAATAAGGCAATCTATTAGATCTGTTAATTTGACTAATAACGATGCTGAGTACGAGGCTATGATTGCAGGTCTTGAACTAGCTAAAAGCTTGGGGGTCGAAATCATTGAGGCCAAGTGCGATTCCCTCCTAGTGGTCAATCAAGTAAACGGTACGTTTGAAGTCAAGGACGACCGGATGTGAAGATACTTAGAAAAATTATAGGTGGTATTGCATCAATTCAAAGAGTGGACACTGGAGCACATACCTCGAGAACAGAATAATGAGGCCGAAGCCTTGGCAAACTTAGGCTCATCGGTAGAACCTGAAAGATTCAATTCCGGAGCAGAGGTGCAGATGATGAATTTGGTAATAGAAACCGGTTACGCTAAAATAAACTCGACAGGCTTAACTTGGGATTGGAGAAACAAGTATATAGATTATCTTGAGACGGGGAAGCTGCCGTTCGATCCCAAAGAATCGAGGGCCCTTCGAGCCAAGGCAGCTAGATTTTTCTTGGTCAATGGCCAATTATACTGAAGGTCATTTTACGGTCCCATGGAAAGGTGTTGGGGGCCAGGAGAAACCGACTACGCCATGAGAGAGGTTCACTAGAGGACTTGTGGAAACCACTCGGGAGCCAATTCGCTGGTACGCAAGCTGATAAGAGCCGATTACTATTTGAACGAGATAGAGAGACACAAAATCCTTCGTTAAAAAATGTAACGAGTGCCAAAGACCCGCTCATTAAATACCTCAGCCAGGAGAGGAACTTTATCCGGTCCTTTCTCCATGGCCATTCATGAAATGGGGAGTGGACATAGTAGGGCCTTTGACCTGGGCTCCGGGTAAGGCACACTATATGTTACTTATGACTTATTATTTCTCTAAGTGGGTTGAAGCACAATAATTTGAGAAGGTTAGAGAAAAGGAATTCATCGACTTCATATATGACCACATAATCTGTCAGTTCGGGATACTAGCAGAAATTGCATGCGATAACAGGAAACAGTTCATAGGTAGTAAAGCCAACAAGTTCTTTGAAGAATACAAGATCAAAAAGATCTTGTCGACCCCATATCATCCAAGTGCGAATGGTCAGGCCGAATCAACAAACAAAATTATATTGCAGAACCTGAAAAAGAGATTGACGGGTCTAAGCACAGGTGGAAGGAGATTTTACTCGAGGTCTTATGGGCATATCGTATAATGGTGAGATCTAGAACTAGGGAAACACTGTTCTCTCTAGTGTACGGAGCTGAGGCACTAATACCCGTCGAGGTCAGTGAACCAAGCTTAAGATTTCAGCACGCCACATAAGCATCAAACCACGAAGCGATGGCCACGTGTCTGAATCTAGTAGATGAAAAAAGAGAAGCCGCCTATGTCTGGTTAGCAGCTCAAAAGCAAAGGATGTAAAGATACTATAACCGGAGGACCAATCTTAGGCATTTCAGGTTGGGGACTTGGTCTTGCGAAAGGTCACACTCCATACTAAGAACTCCAATGATGGGAAATTGGGCCAGAATTGGGAAGGACCGTATAGATTCACCGACATAACCGGGAAAGAGGCACGATTCATCGACCTCATTCATCTTCTGCTGGTCCACCTCGGACACCAAAACGCGCTGGTAACTGGCCACTCCGACTGGACCGGATAGCATGTTCACATTTGCCGGCACCAGAAACGTAACCTTCTTCACATGGTTAGGATCCACGCTCGGGGCAGGGAATTGCTTCTCTAGCAGAGGTCCAAAGGTAACCTGAATAAAGCGGCCCTTCTTGGGATTGTCAGGTGCCCAATCCCAGAATAGTCCCCTACAGCACCGGCTTTCCCACTGCCGAACAGGTGGTCAAGGGTTTAGTCGAAAGACTGGGATGGATCCGCCGGTCTCTTGATGTGGCGTGATTTTACGCCACAATCGATGCTTTTCGGCTATAATTTTTACTTGTTTTTAAGCTAGTCTATGTGATTTTACGTGGTTTTATTATGTTTCAGGTAATACGAGGTCCCTAGAACCTAAGTGTGGGAAAACAAGCGAAACAGAGAAAAAAGGTTGATCACTGGAAACAATTGGAGGTTCTGGAAATTTTTGTGGAAAAATACTCTGCGCGTTCGCGCCGACGCGCGTCGGTGACTCTGCGCGTTCGCGTTAGAAGCTCACGCGTTCACGCTGAAGTAAGAGAGGGACGCTGACGTCATCCACGCGATCGCACAGACACGTGGCGCGTTCGCGTTGAAGGTTTTTCAGGCCCAGTCCGAACAGAACTTGGATTTTGACGATATTTGCTGTTCCAGTTCTTTTAAAAAGCTAACTAAGAGTATTGTAAAAATAGCTTTGGCATAAAACACAAGTTTGGAGGCTAGGGTTCCTACGTATATTTTCTTTCTTTTATTCAAACCTTGTTTATGGGAATTTCTTGGTGACAATTAAGATTGATACTCTTGTTGTGCTTATTTATTCATCGACATTATTTATATTCAAGTAAGTTCTTGTTATTTTAATTATTCTTGTTCTTCAACGTTTCTCAAGGGAGTAGCTAACCCTAGGACTTGGAAGAATAGGATAGAATAATTAACATTAATTTGTTCTTCAACGTTTCAACGTTAATTTATTTTGTTTGAAACTCGAAAGAGGAAAAACGGGATTGGGATAGAATAATTAACATGAATTTGGGGCGTTAACCCTCATCTAATGGAAATTGACCTAGGAATAGGCGATACCACTTGTAGCCATATTCGGGTGTTCTTAATGCTCCTAATTGCTTGAGGGATCTTCAATTGGGTAGTCTAGTTAATCTTCGGGAGAAGTTAATTTAGAGTCATTATCCGAGGCTAAATAACATAAACTTGCTATTATTTATAATTCGTGAAATATATTGGATCGTTACTTGAGAAGTAGTTTCCTTTATTCCATTCTTGTTGCCATTGATCAATTTACTTGCTTTGTAGATTAGAATTTATATTTCCGCATTTTATCAAAACCTTATTAAAAACCACCATTGATGAGTTCGGTCTAGCTATTGTTAGTGATAATTCCTAATCTGCTTAAATTGCCTACATATTGTTCTCTGTGGGATTCGACCCCAACCTTGTTGGGTTACTATATCTGACAACGTCCGCGTTATACCATTAATAGGTGTAATTTGAGCGTATCAAATTTTGGCGCCGTTGCCGGGGAATACGGTTTTGAAATTACTAAATTGTGTTTGCTTTGATTAAAGTCTTTTGCTTATTCCATCACACCTTGTTTTCTACTCTGTGTAAACCAGGTGAACATGAATCAAAATCAGCAGAATCAGCGTGCTGGTAATCAGATGAATCGGTTGAATAATCAAGCGAATGAATCTGATGATGAGAATATTTTTGCTGAACTGGTTCAAGAGGAGGACTATGCATCTGCTATTGTTCAACCTCGAGTTGGAGCGTCTACTGTGAAAATTGACTCATCTCTTTACCAGCTGTTGAAACTTGAGGGGTACTTTCGAAACTCTACCGAGAATGACCCTCACCGTCATTTGCAGAATTTTGTGGATATGTGTGCTAATCACATCCAGAGCAATGTTCCACAAGATGCTATTCGGTTGAGGTCATTCAAGTATTCCTTAGCTGGAGAGGCAAGAACATGGTTCGAGAAGCTGCCCCGAAACTCGATTACTTCATGGGCAGAGATGGTAGCTGTTTTTCTTACAAAGTGGTACCCCCCTAGCAAGAAGGCTGAGATTCGCGACAAGATATATGAATTCAAGCAGCGACCGGGGGAACAACTATATGAAGCCTGGGAGAGGTTCAAAGAGTATTTGCAGAAGAGCCTGAATCATGGTTTTCCGGAAAATATATTGATGGAGAAGTTCTACCGAGGGTTAGATCCAGTGACACAGTCAGTAGCTAACAACGCAGCTGATGGGTGTTTTATAAACAAGACCTTTCGACGAGTAACCACCATACTTAACAAGCTGACAACTCATAATCAGGCTTGGCACTCAAACAATGCTGATGTGGTACCGTATGGTAGTGCTATGCTCCAGAATATAGTGAAGGAGAATCAGGATACCCAACAAACATTGGCAGAACTTGCAACAAATATTTCCTTGCTGACGAAGAAGTTCGATGAATCTCAAATCAAAAAAGTAAATGTTTGTGAGGATGATGTAGTTTTGCCAAAAGGGATGTACCATGCTCAAGATGGTCCGTTCCTTGATGGACCACCCATGCAGGTTGAAGATGCCAATTATGTTAATAACTCTCAAGGGGGTTATCAAAGACAGAATTACCAAGGTGGCTATCAAAATCAGAATCAATGGAGACCTCAGCAAGGTCAAGGTGCTTACAACAACTCTGGGAACTACAACAATAATTATGGTTGTGCGAACCAAGGGAGCTACAACAACAACAACAATTTTGGGAACAAGAGTTCCAATCCTTATATACCATCGAAAGGGCAGTCATCAGAGCAGGGTAGTTCGAAAGTTGAAGCAATGCTTGAGAAGATTCTGGCAAATCAATCGAAGTCTGAAAGGACTTTATCTGGGTTGACAGAAACAGTGGGTTCTCATACAGCGGCTATTCAGAAACTTGAGTCGCAGATGAGGGATATTTCTAGAGAGCAGCACCCTCCTAAAAAGGGAGGACTTCCAAGTGACACCATCCCAAATCCGAAGAATGGGGGAGGCGGTTTAAACAATGTGTTTGGCATTACTACTAGAAGTGGTAAAACAATACAGGGAGCTGCTGAGAAGGTGATTGCTCTTGAGCCGATAGATGAAGAGAATGGGGTGCAGTCTGAAGCACCCATTATTACTGATGAGATTCATACTGACAGGAAGGTTGCTGATATTCCAGAGATGACGAGTGAAGTTGATAACACAGGCAAGGGGGCTGTAAAAGGGGCTCTCCGCCCTTTGACACAACTTTTCAAATCTAAACCTCCATTTCCTCAGAGGTTGGTAAAGAAGAAGGAAGATGCTCAGTTTGAGAAGTTTTATGATCAGCTGAAGCAGTTATCTCTAAATTTTTCCTTCTTGGAAGCTGTCAAGGAGATGCTCGATTTTGCGAAATATTTGAAGGATTTGCTGACCAAGAAGAAGACGGTTCAACATGAAACCGTAAGTTTGACTCACACTGTGAGTTCCATCATTTCAACTACAACTGTGCAGAAAAAGGGAGATCCTGGGGCGTGCACCATTCCTTGTTCTATTGGACACCATGATTTTGCTCGTGCTTTGTGTGATAATGGGGCGAGTATAAATTTGATGCCCCTTGCTATATATAAACAATCGGGTTTGGGGATGCCAAGGCCGATTACGATGAGGTTGCAGATGGCTGATATTTCTATCAAAAGACCTGTTGGGGGGGTTGATGATGTAATTGTGCGGGTTGGTGAATTTTTGTTGCCCACTGATTTTGTGATTCTTGACTGTGCTGTTGATCGGGACATTCCTATCATTCTGGGGAGACCTTTCCTTGCTACAGGGATGGCTTTGATGGATTCGGAGAAATATGAAATCAAGTTCTGAGTCAACAATGAAGAAGTGACTTTTCAGGATAGCAAAGGGATGAAGTTACCAAGTGCTTATGAGAGTATTTCGGTAATTGATTCATTCGATGTTGTTGATGAAGCAGTGGAGTTCAAGATGGAAGAGGAGAGTTTAGGTGAGGCTTTAGCTGGTATTCTGATGAATTTCGATGCTGAAGACATGGAAGGTTATGAGGAGACAGTTAATTCACTTGTTGGGTTGGGCTCATATACATACCACCCAAAGAAGCTGAATCTTGATCTGGAAAATAGAACAACTCCTCCAGCAAAGCCTTCGATCATTGAGCCACCTAAGTTGGAGCTTAAGCAGCTCCCATCACACCTGAGATATGAGTTCCTTGTCCGGACAATACATTACTGGTGATTGTTTCAGCCTTATTGACGGAGGAGCAGATTTTACAGCTTTTGGAGGTGTTGAGGGAGTATAGGCGTGCTATTGGTTGGACCATAGCAGACATTCGAGGCATTCCATCTGGGATCTGTGAGCACAAAATTCAGTTGGAGGAGGGTAGCAAACCGAGTGTAGAGCATCAGAGGCGACTGAACGAAAATATGCAAGAGGTCGTCAAGAAAGAAATCATCAAATGGTTGGATGCTGGTGTGGTTTACCCAATTGCTGATAGTAAATGGGTGAGCCCGGTCCAATGTGTTCCTAAGAAGGGCGGCATCACTGTTGTGCCGAATGCAAAGAATGAGTTGATCCCGACCAGAACTGTCACCGGATAGAGAGTTTTCATGGATTATCGCAAACTCAATACAACCACTTGCAAGGACCATTTCCCTATGCCCTTCATTGATTAGATGCTTGATAGGTTAGCAGGGCGTTCCTATTATTGTTTCCTTGATGGTTATTTGGGCTACAATCAGATCAACATCGCTTTGGAGGATCAGGAGAAGACCACTTTTACTTGCCCTTATGGGACATTTGCGTTCAGCCGGATGTCGTCTGGTTTGTGTAATGCACCAACCACTTTTCAGAGGTGCATGATGTCAATCTTTTCTGACATGGTAGAGGATTTCTTGGAGATGTTCATTGATGACTTTTCTGTGGTGGGTGATTCGTTTGAAGATTGTCTTGGCCATCGGGGTCAAGTGCTAAAAAGGTGTGAGGAGACCAATCTGGTGCTAAACTAGGAGAAGTGCCATTTTATGGTGAAAGAAGGAATCGTCCTCGGTCACAAAATCTCTGAAAAGGGAATCGAGGTCGATCAAGCAAAAATTGATGTGATCTCCAAACTTCCTCCACCTATCTCAGTCAAAGGTGTCCGAAGTTTCTTGGGACATGCTGGATTCTACAGGCGCTTCATCAAAGATTTCTCCAAAGTTTCCAATCCATTGTTCAAGCTTCTTGAAAAAGAGGCTAAATTTGTGTTTGATGAGAAGTGCCAGAAGGCGTTTGAGGAGTTAAAAGAGCGTCTCACTACTGCTCATATTATTGTTGCTCCTGACTGGTCCCTACCATTTGAACTGATGTGTGATGCTAGTGGTTTTGCAATAGGTGCTGTCCTTAGGCAGAGGCACAATAAAATTATGCACCCGATCTATTATGCTAGCAGAACGCTGAATGCTGCACAGATGAATTACACAGTGACGGAGCAAGAGCTGCTTGCCATTGTGTTTGCCTTCGAGAAATTTCGGGCCTACTTGTTGGGGTCCAAAGTTGTGGTTTATACTGATCATGCAGCCTTGAGATACCTCATGGCAAAGAAGGAAGCAAAGCCGCGACTGATCAGATGGGTGCTATTGCTGCAAGAGTTTGATTTCGAGGTAAAATACCGAAAGGGCACTGAAAATCAGGTGGCTGACCATCTCTCTCGACTTGAAGAAGCTGGGAGACCTTTTGATGAGCTTGATATCGATGGTGCTTTTCCAGATGAAAGGGTGTTGGCTGTGTCGATGGAGGTAGCACCGTGGTATGCTGATATTGCCAATTATTTGGTAACAGGTATAGTTCCCGATGATATCAAAACTTACCAAAAGAAGAAATTCTTGCGGGATGCTCGGCAGTACTATTGGGACGAGCCTTATTTGTTCCGAACATGCACTGATTGTTATACCCCATTTTAACCGGGTGGAAGCGGAGTACAACATATTGGAGATTCCTAAATTGCTTTGTTTTAAGGAGTCGCCACCTAATTAATTTAACGGTGAATTAGGACACCTAGATATTAACTAAGGTAAAACTAACTAAACCTCCGTTAATAGTCTGCTTAACCAGTATGATTCTAGGTAAGGGTTCTCTATTATCCTAAAGGGAAGGGGTTAGGCATCCTTTAGAATCCGTTAACTACGGTTATCCGGCCAAACTTAGGTTAATTAATTAAGGCTAAAGATGCGAATGCAGTGTTTGAATTTTAAGAAGAAAAAAAAAACGGCTAAGAAGTATTGCTAGATTTTAAGAAAATATGATGATATCGTGTAAAATAAAATTTACAGAAAATAATAGTTTGCATAAAAGATGAGTTTAAATGCTATTTGAGAATAAGACTTATAAAAAGCTGCTTAGACTTTAAATGAGAGCAATAATGATGCTATTTAAGATAATGCCTGTAAAAATATAGTAACTTATAAAAAAAGAAGATTTTAAATGCTGTTTCAAATAAAGCTTATAAATGTTGCTATTGCTTCAAAGGGAAGTATAATAATGCTAAAATAAGATTTGCAAAATATGATAATTTGCATATGAATAAAGGAAAATACGAATTTATGCGATATTTCAATAAATATTTGAAACAACTCAATAATGAGGTATTAATTGATTGTACAATTTAAAACAAAACATAAAAATAGCTAACGTGAACTTTCTTTGTCCTTTATTAATTATACTTCAAACATATGTGTAATTAACTCAAAACTAAAAAATTATTTATAAAACATATTTAAGTTTATATCGCGTGTTAGTGACGTTTTGAAATGTGTTTGATAGTAAGGATAAATATGATTCCCTTAAAATATAAAGTCATGCCATTTTGCAAATCAATTATTCTAAAAATAAATATTAGACATTTTTAACATGAAAAGAAGAAAGTGAAAACTTATGGAATTAATTTAGTCTTCCTTAAACTAACTACCCATTGCTAAAACTAAACCCACTAATTTCACTAAGGTTTATCTAAATTAACAAAACAAAAATGTTAGCCATGCAATACAAATTAAATGCATAAAGGAAATAAAATAGAGGAATGAATAAAATTGAATGGGTTCAGCCCATTCTTTGGACTGCTGCGATCCATTGCTATTGGGGTTTGGCCCAATTATTTTTAGACTGCTGAGGCTGTTCTTGTCTATTGGGCTTTGGCCCGGAATTTCGTTTCCATTTTTTCTATGTTGCGGACAGAATTGATAGGAAATGATCCGAGAAGATTGCATTGGGCTTTTAGCCCAACATCGAATGCAGGAGAAAAACGAGTCACGCGGACTCGTATATGACAGTCATGCATAAAACGAAAGGAAAAGGATTAGTATATAATCAACGAATAAGACCAAACATCTATAATGTAAACTTAAAACAGATCAGTAGATTATGCATATATTGTGTATATATATTCAAAGCATACTTTATGTATACACATTCATAGGGATGTAAAGAAGGTCAATATTGGAAAGCTTTCAGTAGGCAACAAATGGTTAATTCAGCAGGCAGTAAATGGTTAATTCAAATGCAACAGTTTCAGCAGTAAACAAAAAACAACAACAGCCACCACCCAGTTGAATCCCACAGTTTCAGCAGTAAAATTTCAGCAAAAGACTCAGCTAAAAGCTATAGCAGAGATCTCCTCAGATTGTAGAACAACAACAGCAGTTTTGTCAAGGCATCAGTAGGCTAATTAAGTCAAGGCATGGCATGAAGGATTCAAAAATAGATAAGAAGGCATTTAACAAACATATGCAATGAAGCAAGAAGAAGGACCTATATGTTAACCAGTTACATCCAGATCATGATGCAAATGAGGTTATACCATATGCAGATGAGTAGATGATCATTGAAAATGAGTTCAGATGAAGTGATGTACAGACAAAGAAACAAACATGAAACATTTAAAGCTAAGGAGAAGAAAGGGGTGAGCAGGGTCACACTTAGGGGGTTCAGGTTAATTCAAACACTCACGGTAATATAATGCAACGTATAGTCTAGCAGGCATGTCATTTAGGCAGATATTTTCAAGAGGTTAGTCTATGACATATGTACTTATGCAAGATAGGGCATAAGTAGATTTAATAATCTCAAGTCACAAAAGGCCATCAATTTCAGCTAAACTGAGCAGAATCACAGCTATGCATGTAACAACAAGAAGTTAATGGCAAAGCAACAAATGGTCAGGATAAATTCAGAATCATCTTTTTGGAATCTTTGCACATATTAGATATAGGCAGGACCATGTTCAGGAATGAGATGAAGGTAGTAAGTATGTTAGCTTACATGAGGGTCACAATAGGATTACATGAATGGGTCTGGACTAAATCATGTGTTTATATGTGACAAGATCAACAATTTGAGTTTCAGGCAAAGCAACAATCACAATATGGTGGAATAGCACCTAAACTTCTTATTAGTAATATTATTAGTTCATAAGTTGCATAACTTAATGATTCATACACATTGATTTAGAAAGCACCAGTTAAACAGTTCCAATTTTAGTTTCAAGAAAATGAACCTTCATACAAAACTCAGACCAAACATTACTATTGTAATTACACACTTATCATTCTTTCCAGAGAAGGGGATCTCTAAACACCATAACACACCAGTAACTATTCCTATGGACAGAATTCAAACACTTTCATTTGACAATAAGCACCATGTTTTGGGTTATACACTCTTTTATCAAAGGATCAACTAAACCAATAAGAACCAACAAATGCTTCAAGTCATACATGGTCCAATTAATCAGCAGCCATGCTTCCCAACTAACTAGAACATTATTCTCAAAATGCCACAACCAACAAACTAAGCAAAGCAGCAAAAATACATCAAGGCAGAAAGCCAGAAACAGATAAGGATCGAGTTGGCCTATCTAGGAAAAGGAAGAAAATGCAGAGGTGTTCTTCACAAACTTAGGCTCATTCTATCAATAAATGAAAGCATCCACACCATTGTTTCAGTCTTCAAGAATGTTTTGACAAGACGAGACCGTTGGAAACAAAGCATTTTCGGTTGGGGGGGGGGGGGGAATCAGAGTAGACTATCATATTTAACAACCAATTGGCACTTAAGCAGATATGTAGCATAACAGGCCTTTTTCTGGGTTAAGAGCTACCATATTGCATGCTTTAATCAATACAAACAACCTCACAGTAGCCAACTAATTGCAAGTTTTATAGCCTATGATGCCCAATTCTATATTTAATTTAATTGCTTACAGAGGCGAACAAACAGAACAACAAAGTATTTTGTATCGAAATATGGAGGCAACAGACACCAGCTAGGCTTAACACTACACTCTCATCAAATGAAAGCATCTGTTTCCTTCAAACTGAGCAGCTCCCTTAGTATAGTATTGCCCTCATATTATAGTAGCCAACAACTTAACAGAGAAAAAACACAATGATGGGCATAGAACAGCAGCAAAGTTCAACCTATCGACATATCTAAGACATACGAAAGGCACTAAAAAAAAGGGGGGCCACAACATTCGACGAACATCACCTAATATACTAAATTCATATTCAATTTGGCATACAAAGATGCCTGGAAACTGCAGGATATACGAAGAAAAGGGAAAATCACGGCATGAACTAATTTCCATTACTGGTTAAATTGATTCATATAATCTTTACTCTTTTTTAAACTAAAATCAAAACTAAACACGAATATGATTCAACACAGACTAACTATTCTAACATATATACATATATTTAGACTATATACACAGATCACATAGAATTAGTAAAATGAACTGCAACAGAACTATTAATCCTAAAATAAATTGAAAGGCACCAAAAGGAAAAGGAGAATCACCTCTTTTGGGTGCAGCGAAATGGGATGCGGGGTTTCAGATTTACCTCGAAGACTACTCAAATCCGAGCTCGAGAGGCTCGGATTCACAACAACAAACAGAGCAGACGAAAACGATAATTGTTTTGGGGTTTTGACTTGATATCTTGAATTATCACAACTAACTGCAGGCTTAATATTTTGGGACTTTTGTGCGGCTCAAAGAACTCTTTTTTCAGGGAATTTCCACCACCGAAAAATTCGTTATTTTCAGGGGATTTCGCCAATGGAAAAACTTGTTCTTTTCAGGAAATTTCGGGGTTCAAGATCTGTATCCCTTTTTTGGGGGGCTTTCCAACCTCTCTCAAACGATTCAACTCGCCCCTCTTTATAGGGTTTTGCTCTTTTTTTGTGTTGAAGAAAAAGGGAGGAGCGGGAGAGAGAGAAGAGCGGGGAACAGGGCTAAGTGGGGGACAGGGCATGGTGGGGGAAGCGGAGAAGAAGGAGGAAAAAGGGGAAGTGGGAGCGGCGGAGGAGAGGCGGGAAAGGAGGAGGCAGGGGAATTGAAGAGGAGAGGAAAGGAGGAAAGCGGCGGGGGGAACGACGAAATGAAGGGGAAACCCTAAAAAGGGTTTCCATATTTGGACGAAAAAATGGATCGGGCCCGGTCCATTTGTGGACCGGGTCAAATTTTGGACTGGGTATTAAAAAGATGGACTAGTGAATTTAAACGTGGACTGGTCTAAAATTGAGATAAAAAATATGGTCTAGTCCAAAAAATATTAGGAGTTAATCGGACTTTGATTTGGGGTCCGGTAAGTCAAAATACGGACCGAGTGCAAGAAATAGTTTGGCTTCTAAATTTGCATAAGAGGCCCATTTTGATTAACGATGTACTAAGGGTGCCAGAATATCACCTAATACGGAAATATGTAATTATAAAAGATCCGGATAATAAAATCATATGATGTTGCAATGACCGTGCAATAATATTCAATAACAAACAAACGCTAACATTTAAATGTGCGAAATAAAATGCGATATGCATGCGGAAGTTGGTAGAAACGTTGAGAAATGCAAGTTTGAATAATACTAAATAATAGCAGCAAATAAATAGCGGTAGTAATACTGCTAATAACAATAATGATAATGGTAATAATGATAATGTTGATGATAATGGTGATAAAAAATAATAATAGATATAATAATAATAGTAAGTAACAAATATTGATAATTAAAAAATGATAATAATTAATAATAACAATAAAGATGATAATAATTAATAATAAAATAATAATAATAAATAACAATTATTGATAGTGACAAAATGTTAATAAATTAATAATAATAACAATAATAGTGGTAATAATAAGATAATAATGATAATAATAATAAGAAATAATAATGATGATAATAGTAATAAATAACAGTTGTTGATAAAACAATAATAATAATTAATAATAAAATAACGATGATAATGATGATTAATGATTGATAACAAAAATAACGCTGATAATAATGATTAGTAATTAATAATAATAATAATAATAATAATAATAATAATAATAATAATAATAATAATAATAACGATAATGGAAATAACAGGAATAATAATAATTAATGACAATCAGTAATAAAAATGATAATTTTAAGAATAATAATAGTAATAATAATAATGATAATAATAATAATAATAATAATAATAATAATAATAATAATAATAATAATAATAATAATAATAATAACTGCAGTGGAATAATAAAACGGGGGCGTTAATAAAAGACTAATAATTATAGTAAAAATTAAAATGCATATTGTTTTTAATTTCTCAAAATACCAGAGGTATAAATAGGTATTTCGAGGGAGAGGCGGGACAAAATTGGGTGTCAACACTGATAACATCATTCGGCGTTGTGTTCCGGAAAGTGAAGTGATGGCAATTCTAAAGGCATGTCATGACTCTCCTGTTGGGGGTCATCATAGCGGAAACCGGACTGTAGCCAAGGTACTTGAGTGCGGCTATTACTGGCCGACCATTTTTCATGATGCTAATCTTTTGGTGCGGTCCTGTGATCAATGTCAAAGGCAAGGGAATATCGGCAGAAGGCAAGAGATGCCTATGAATTTTGTTATGGAGGTGGAAGTGTTCGATATATGGGGGATTGTGTCAAAATGGGTAGAAGCGGTGGCTTTACCCAATAATGAGGCCAAGAGTGTTATGGGGTTCCTCAAGAAGAACATATTTACTCGTTTTGGTACTCCGAGGACGATAATCAGCGATGGTGGACCCCATTTTTGCAATAAAGCATTCGCGGGACTGATGGAGAAATATGGTGTAAAACATAGGGTGGCAACGCCTTATCACCCTCAGACAAGTGGACAGGTTGAAGTGTCCAATAGGGAGATTAAAAGTATTCTAGCAAAGACAGTAAATGCCAATAGAACTGATTGGGCCCGCAAGCTCGATGATGCTCTATGGGCATACCGGACTGCTTTCAAGACTCCAATTGGGACTTCACCCTTCAAGCTTATATTTGGGAAAGCTTGTCACTTGTCGGTCGAACTTGAACACAAAGCTATGTGGGCGCTGAAGAAACTGAATATGGATTGGGAGGAAGCAACCAAGCTGCGGTTGTTTCAATTAAATGAGATGGATGAATTTCGGTACCAGGCATATGAGAGTGCGGCCCTTTATAAAGAAAGGATGAAGCAATACCATGACAAGAAGATTCTGAAGCGAGAGTTCTACAAGGGTGACTCTGTATTACTGTTTAACTCTCGGCTGAAGTTGCTACCGGGTAAGCTTAAATCCAGGTGGTCTGGTCCGTTTGAGGTGATAGGTGCTTCCCCCCATGGAGCGGTTGAATTGAAGTCCGGAGATGGTACTCGGACATTTAAGGTGAATGGGCAGAGATTGAAGCACTATCACAGCATGATTTCGGAGGATAGGATTGTTGATCGCTACAGGTTGAAACACCTCGGAACGAACAATGATCTGGTGTACCAAGATAAGGAGTGATTGGTCACCACCGTCGTGCCGCGACGTTAAATCAAGCACTTCTTGGGAGGCAACCCGAGTGTAATGTTTTTTTTTTTTTTTTATTACATATAGGGTAATGGTTGTTTTGGTGCAGGAACAGATCACAGAAAAATTCTGCTAACAAGCAGGTAAGTTCAGTTGTAAGACACTGTTTAGCAACATTGCAAAAACGCCTGAAGTTTACGGACCGTATTTCACAATACGGCCTGTAAACCAGGGCGTATTTAACATTGTTACCAACCAGTGAGCATTGTAAGTAACATGCTAGTTTACGACCATGGAGGACGGACCGTATTTCACAATACGGTCCGTAAACCTGATCGTAAACTAATATGAAACATTGCAGTGTTCTGCCCTCATCAACTACTCTAAATACGGGTCGTAAACTATTTTACGGACCGTATTTAGAGATATAAAAAAAATATTTAAAGCAGCGGTTTAAATATAACCCACACGATTTAAATCAAGGGCAGAAGAACCAAACACCCCATCGACTTCCCTCCATTACTTCTCCTTTCACCTTCACGTCTCCCTCCATAACTCCCCCCACCCCCCACGATCTCCTACCATCACCCATCATCTTCCATACTCCTAAAGACCATAAATACACAACTTAAGCCAACCAACAAACCCATCTCACTAAGAATTCGAAATCTTTCTCTGCCCTAGGTTTAATTTCGTTTGTGATTGCAGTGGTGCTCTAAAAATCTATGCTTATAGTGGTCTGATTCATCATTGGAAGGTATGATTGATGCTCCCTATTCTTCTATATCTGTGAATTTGAACTTGGTGGTAAGTGATTGTTTAGGCTGGGTTTGTGAAATTAAGTGTTGTTTACCTTGGTTAATGATCTTGTGTGGGGATACATGTATTAAATTCTTTCAAAATTTCGTGGGTCAGTGTTAATTAAACCCAAAATGGGTTGGAGGGCATTCCATACTTTAAATTTCAATATTTGAAGTTTTGGTCTACCCACCAATAACTTGACTATTGTGGGAATTATGCAAAATTTGTAGAATATGGGTGAAGTCTGAGTAACCCAAATCCCCGAACACAAAGTGAAACCGAGATGTGAAATGAAATTTTGAATAAAAATATATATATCTGTCTGTGGTGCGAATTACGACTGCACTTTACGGACCGTATTTCACTTTACGGTCCGTATTTAAGCATGTACGAGTGGACAGAATGGTATCCAAAAGGAATCCCAGCTTACGATCTAACTTTACGGACCGTATTTCAGTTTACGGTCCGTATTTAAGATTACAGGATGGGACAGAATGTTATCCACTACAAATGCTCAGTTTACGATCGTACTTTACGGACCGTAAACCAGTTTACGGTCCGTCTTTTGTGTTTACGACCACAGACAAAACAAATATTTTGTGCACAGTCAACCTATCTTATCATTGGTTGGATGTTCCATGGTAACTAATATGTGGTATCTTTTGCAGGAATGGGTCAGAAAAGGAAAGAAACGAAAGCGGGGGCCCAAAGCACGGGCAAGAAAAAGAAAGCGCGCTTGGATTCAAGATTGATAGATGAACCTTCCACTTCGGAAGAGGAACAATCAGGATTCGAGTACGCCGAGGTGATACCACCACCAAAAGTCAGGAGGGGGGGCCCACCCAAGACACAGCGGCAACCACATCACAACCCTCACCTATGACCCCATCCAAATCTACGTCGGAAGCCTTCCAGTCTGAAGAGGGGGATTCCGACGCGGAAGCATCAAGCAAGGGGGCTGCCACCCAAAATCCACCAGAGAGTGACTCAGCAGGGCTTAGTGAGGGCAGTGATCCGGTTGATGATACGCCGCCTAAGGGTCGTAAGGACCAAACGGTTGGATGAAGAGAAGCTCCGGTTCTCGGTAAAGGGGTCAAAGAAGTTGTATGACCAATGGATGGCCGGGACAGAGACTAGTGGAAAGCCGCTGCGAAAAATATTTGAAGAACGGCGGCTGATTTTCGATGGTATTTCAGCTCATCCACAGCTGGATGATACCATCAAAGGGTACAAGTTAGATGCGTTCACTCATGGGCCGGGAGAGTATGCTCCGCATATTGTGCGGGAGTTCTATGCATCATATGGGGCCGTCCTGATGTCGATGAAGAAGCTGAGTCTTGCTTGGCATCAGATTCCCATGCTGGAAAATGTGACGGTCCGGAACTCCCTGGTTGATATTTCCTCCAAAGCCATCAACAGGGTCCTGTTTGGTGATGATTTTGTGGCTCCTCCTGATCTGAGCCTGTTCCTAGACAAACGAAACAGGAAGGATAAGAAATCCGTAAGGGAGTGGACTGCGACACTTATCACAGCTGAGCCACACGAGCAGAAATGGACTAATGATGGGAAAGTGAAGATCACTAAGAGCTGTTTGTCCACAGAGGCTAAATTCTGGTGGACGTTGCTGCGGTACAGGATCACGCCAACCTAGGCAGATAATACCATATCCACCAGTCAGGCAGTAACTATTGCCTCCTTCATGTCACGGTACCCGATGGATATTGGCGAGTTAATAGCTGAGGAGCTGCATGTGCGGGCACACAAGCCCAACCAAAACATGGTCTTTCCGTGTCTGATCACGGAAGCCTTCCCCTGAGCTCTGGAATCTATAAATATCTTTTCCTTGCCAATTACTACTCTGCGAATCTGATGTGTGCTTCGGGCTTTTTTTGAGTTCATACCAGGATTCAAAGAAAGGCTTTTTGCTCACCCCGCGAAAGGCGCGGGTTGGGGCGAAAACTCCAAAATCCAAAACAATTATGTCGACGGCAAATATAGTTCAGCTTCCAGATTGGGACGGTACCATCACCGCTGCACATGTAGGGGATTGGAGGAAAAACAAGGTGATAAGCAAAAAGGACCGGGAGGCAGATCAGTCCGGTGATGACGACGACACTCAGCTAGAGTTGAGTCCGAGCCGTGCTTATGGGACTGACCCGATAGGTCCGAGTTTGGTGCTGCCACTATTTGGCCTGAGGCCCCCACGACAAATGTTTCGGATACTGTCAATACACAGGATGCTGCAGCCACACTAGGTACTTCTGAGGCAAGACCTCCACCACCACTTCCGGCCACACAGGGTCCTCCTTCGGGGTCCGCCACGGCTGTTTCGATAGCCGAGCCTGCTGACCTAGAGCTGGGGTTGCTGCACTTCAGCCCAGCTAACTATAGCCAGATTGCAATCAAAGCGGTGCATACCGAAAGGCAAGTCGACAAAATCTTGCAACAATTCAGGCCGAAGGTGGTGAAAATAGTGCAGCAGCTGGTTACTGAGGCGACCACAGAGATCCGTGCAGATTTTGAGAAAAAGCACGAGGTGTATCAGGCTAGACTTGATAGCTTTGAGGCGAGATTGTTGACTCGAGAGCAAACCGCACCCGGTGGGGAGTCTAGTTCTTTGAGGAGTGAGTTGGAAAAGCTGAAAAAGGAGCTTGAAACACTCAAGGGGCACGGGATGATAGCCGCACCAGCACCAGCACCACGTCCCATTTTGCCTACTACGTTTAAGGTGCTGGATTTGCTTGATTCTGAGGAGGAGACGGAGGATGCCGAACCCTCTGTTCGAGAGACTGGAAAGAGGGTCCTTGAGTCATCTGAGGACCCGGAGGAGTTGGCCATGAGATTAAAAAAGACTGAAAAGAAGGACCTGCAGCAGGCAATCCTTCAGTCATTAGTTGAGCCGCAGCGCCAACCAGGAGAGTCCTCACGTCAACCACCGGATGCGGCGGGCCAGCTATGAAATGCTCACAGCATCAAGGTACCATTTTCTTGCTCCCTCGTTCTTATAATTGAAGCACTGAGACAGTGCTTGATTCTTCAGTTGGGGGTGGGACTAATTGATAGTAGAGTAGTGTAAATATGTGTTTAGGAACCCCCTCGGCTTTTCTTTTCCAGAGTTCTTTTCCTGAGGAGGGTTTTATTTTGTTGAAACTGGCATGTTTAGGATGTTGCTTAGGTTGAATATAACAATTTTGACTTATTTGGTGTTACTTTGTAACTGATGGCATGTGTTGTAGTTTGTTGAAAATTTGGACCCCTCAGAATTTTTGAAAAATGCATACTTAGAACAATTATTGTTTGACATGATTGATTCTTTATATGACATTGTGATTATTGGGGTGTTGTGTGTGATGAATGACTACTTAGGAAGTCACAAGTGTAAAAATGATTATCCTTATGCCGATGTGTGTGTGAGTTGTTAGTTTTATTCTGTTTACGCATGTATAATCTAGAACTTGCCCGGTTGGTCTTGTTTGAAATCCGAAAGTTAGTTTGGTTGTGAAATGATCTTAGGCTTTCTTTGTGTTAATAAGTCACTTTGCCTAAATAAGCCTCACCAAAAGCTAAAAATATCATTAGTTTTCCCTTTTTGAGCCTTTTTGACCTTTTTCTTGGACAACCGAATGAAACCTCACCCGTTGTGAAAATTATCCACCTTTGCACCCGTTTCCTCCTTGATGCTACTAGATAGACGAGGCAAAACGCCTAAGTTGGGGGTAAATTAAATGTGAAGTTGAGGTTGAGAACAAAGGTTGGGAGGTGGTGAAATTTTGTTAGTAGAGAGTCAATGTGGTAGTTGATACTATATATAAAAAAAAAATTAGAAAATTGAAACACAAAAAGAATTGCTAGTTGGATAGGAATAAAACCACATCGAGGTCGAAAACGTGAAAGAAAAGAAGGGGCTGGAAAGATAAGAGACGAATCAAGGTAAAGAGATGTTGTAGTGTCAAGGAGGGTGAGTCACTAATACCCAAAAAGTATCCTACCCATCCCTAAGCCTATATTACAAGCCGAAACAAGTCCTAATATGATCACAACCGAACGAGCTTAGGATGAGAACATAGAAAATAAGGGAAAGCCTATGGTATTTGCATGTGTAAATATGAATTCTTTGTGAGTGTTTAGTGTTTTTCTCTTCTCTTTCATCTTCGTCCCATTCTTGTCGTATATATGTGTGTTGGGACATTATTTGAACTATGTGAGGGCATAAGGATGAGAATCGAACAAAATAAAGTGACCACCGAAAGTAGCGTTTGTGTGCATGATAATATGTTCGATAATGTAATGTCATGTATTGAAGCTTCATGGTTAGTCATAACGTTCTTAAGTGGTGTAATATTGCTTTACAATAGACAGGTGGGGTGGTCAGTTGAAGGAAAACATGCATGCCAGAAATTCCGAGTCAAAACCAATGTAGACATTGTTATTCTGTGAAATCTAGGTGTAGATTGAGTCGTTGCGTGGTATGGCCTGCTTGAGGACAAGAAAATACTTTAATTTGGGGGTGTTGATGTGGCGTGATTTTACGCCACAATCGATGCTTTTTGGCTATAGGTTTTACTTGTTTTTAAGCAAGCCTATGTGATTTTACGTGGTTTTTAGTGTTTTTTTCAGGTAACGGAACAGATTTGGCATAATGACAGTTGAAAGGCAAAATCAGGTCGTAAATGCAGTTTACGGTCCGTATTCTACAATATGGGCCGTATTCCATGGTCGTATTAAAGGATCCCAGAAACAGAAAGTCAAGCTGAGAAGATGGTGATTTACGAGCTAAGTTTACGGACCGTATTTCAGTTTACGGTCCGTATTTCATCACGTATTTAATCATTCAAGCTTCTAGCAGAAAGTCTGAGTTTGGCAAAGTGAAAGACGATCATGCAGTTTACGGACCGTAAACCACTTTACGGTCCGTATTTCAAAAGAAGGAAATAGTTCACCATTGAAGGACGACTGGGTCGTAAATAGACTTTATGGTCCGTAAACCAATTTACGGACCGTATTTTGTGATGACGGGACCAAAGTGCAAATGTGTAACTTTTGTATTTCCAAAACTTATAAATAGTCATTGTAGGGTTTTAATAGTTATCAGTTATTATATTTTTGTCTCTTGACTTAGAACATTAAATTCTTTCCAGTTTTTGAAGATTCAAACATCAATTCAAGTATTACAAATTCATCTTTCATTCCAAAGTAAGCAATTATGAATTTTTCAATTTCTTATTTCTTGTTCTTTGTCATGAGTAACTAAATTCCCTTACTAGGGTTGTGAACCCAATGATGGATGTTTTGTAATTGGGTTTGTGATTGATATACAAATAATGGATTATTAGGGTTTAGTTATTCTTCATTCTTCATTCATAAATAATGGTTGCAAACATTGATTAAAGCCATAAACCCTAATTTATTTGGGAAAATAATTAGGGTTGGTAAGAATAACTAACAAGAACTCAAAGCTTTAAACTTTGTTTAATAAATTCACTTAGGAATAAGAAGAATTTACTTGGCATGATTAATCGTTCTTCATAGTAACTTTCTTATATTTGGGAAAATCATAGAAAGATATAATCTTGATTTATTGGGAAATAGTAGAGATTTACATAGAGATTAAGTGCATTCATATAATGATCCATTACAAGTATATCACGATCAATACCCATGATCATACACTCTATCTAACGGGGACACAACCTTAGTTTCTTTTACCATAAATTTCCACCAAAGCAATAGTTTAGCAATTAGTTATAGAAAAACCGATGTTTACCAAAATCATCGGATTAAGACATTAGATCTAGAACTTAGTATCTACGACTTTAGTAACCTTTTCACACCATATTCCCTGTGGGATTCGACCCCAACCTTGTTGGGTTACTATATTTGACAACGTCCGCGTTATACCATTAATAGGTGTAATTTGAGCGTATCATCTCTCTTCTGCACCAACATCTTCGGAACGGGCAGCCGTTTGGTGGGGTGACAACTCCGATTTATGTGTCATTGCCCGGGCCGATGTGGATACATCCCCGGTCAGGTGCAGTAAATCTTCCTCGTACGAGGATTGGGCCAGGGTATGAAAAGCATCCTTCGGAATAACAGCAACAAAATATTCTTCGAAGCCCCAAGTCAGGGATAGCACGATAACAGTGTCCTCGGGGACTCCCGTTCCTTGGTCAACAGTTTTCATAATTAATGACGGTGGAGCAGGGTCTTTCAATCTTTTCAGCTTTGGTTGGTGTTTTCCAAGTCATGGAGGCCCGGATCGATCTCTTCCGAGAGTCTCAATGGTTGGACCACAGAGGATAACATAAAGTCCTCGTATTTGAGCCTACCGATCTTTTGAAGGGTGCTCCTTTTGACCTTGACCACCGTCCTCCTCCTCTTTTTGCCCTCAGCTGGATTATCGAAAGGATCGGGAGACTATCTTTTCCTCTTTATGAGTTTTTCCTCTTTTGCAGTAGCTTAGCCCTCGAAAGATGAGCCCGATGCCTCAGCATCGGCTCTTCTCCGAAGTCTGGTGGTTTTCAGTAGGCCTGCATAGTAAAAAAAAGAAGAAAAAAAGAGAGAAAAAAGAAGAAAGAGGTGCCCGGTTAGTAAAGATACATTGAGTAGGAAAATAAGGGAGATATTGGCCTAATGTACTCACCGTGATGAAGAGCCTCCCATCGGGTTTTTGATACTAGCCGCCACTTGCGCTCGAAATAAGTAAGCTGGCTACATAAGCTCTCAATCCAAAGGTTCCATTTTGGAACCGCACTAAGAACTTGAGGGCTGGTTGCAAATAAAAGTAAGATTTACGGTCTTAAAAGCACAGTATCAGAAAGGTTTTCATTTACTTTGAGGAAAGTTGCACTTACACTTTGGGTTCCACCTCTCGGGAAATAGAAGCTGATCGGAGGGAATGAGGTCCTCAGTCCTCAGACGGATGAACCTGTGTTGCCACTCTCGATCCCTATCTTCGTCGATACATGGAAATGGGGCCTTCCTGGCTCGCCAGGTGAGCTTGATTAATCCACCCCGAAATACTCGAGGACTGTATAATCGGACAAGATGGTTGACGGTGAAAGGCTGTTTCGCCTCGGCCGTAAAGTAGCGGAGAAGTGTTACAATTCTCCAAAAGAAAGGGTGAATTTGACCGAGGCATAGGTCATACCTCTTGAAAAATTTTATGGCCACCGAATCGAGGAGGCCAAACATGAAAGGATAAGTGTAAACACTTATTTACCCTTTCACATACGTAGTAATGTCCTCCTCGGGGAATGACGATATCTTTCCCTTTCCAGCCGCAATCTTTCCGGACCCTTTGAGCTTGTCCGGGGTAATGGTGCAAAGATATTTCCATTCTTCTTCACCCCGGTCTCTTTGTGTCGAGGGTTTTTCAACTTTAAAGTCATTGTTCGATGAGTAGGAGCAGCTGGGAATAAAATCTGACATGGGTGGTTCCGATTTAGTAGCCGAGGAAGTTTCCTCGGTACCCGAGGCCGGAGCTACATCTTGAGGATTTTTTTTGAAGTCTTCGCCATTTTTCTAGAAAATAACAAGGATTGGAGATTGGAAGATGAAGATATGAAGATATGGGGGAGACCAAATGAAGATGTGAAGAAAGTCTGGGCAGAAAGAATGAATATATGAAGATATGAAGATCTGAAGGTTTTGGGAAGGGATTGCACTACGATGGTAAATTGGAAGAGCTTGAAATTAATAGTAAAAAAAGTGAAAGTGAAAATTTTGCACTTTTATATAGTGGATCCGAGACCGTTCCATTCTGAAACTGTCAAGGTAGCCTATCAGGGCTTGATGCGTGTCCGGTGTCAGAACGATGTGACTGATGCGACATTTGGACTTATCAACTTGCCTGAAGCTTACAGGGGAAGCAACCAAATCGGACTAATAGTACTCGAGCCCTCATACCTCGGCCTCCAATACTAGGGTACTATCCGTATACGGGCAAAATTGAGGGCAAGGGTATCCTCGGTTTCCAGACATGGGAGTTAAGCTCATGATGATAATTGCCGGGTCGAACGAGTCCCAATCAGGGTCAAAGTCAAACGTTGGATCGTAGTAGGACCGAGCACACATGGTCCCGTGTCTTTGAGTCCAATTGGAACTAGATACCGAGACAAGACGAGAAGGCGGTTAACCATGATAAGTGATGTTCCGAAATATCCGCCATCAACCGGATATGTCGGTGCCGATCTCGCTCGTCATTAACTGAAGATTTTATACCTTATTTAGACTTATACTAGCATTAGGACTCCTCTACTATATAAAGAGGAGGATCCCCTCTTTCTTTGACAGTTTTTTTTCATACGCACAAACATACTGAGCAACACAATTTGATTCTAAGTGTTCATCCATCTTTCTAAGTGTTCTATCATTGTTCATTACTTAATCACTGTAGCACGAGGCCGGTTCTCAGGACCCGAGCCTTTGGATCGATCGCTTCCCACGATTCGTCGTTGTTTTGCTGTGGGTTGCTTATTTTTACTCGCATTTGCTTTACTACTTATTGTTTAACAGTCATTCGTATTAAATCAAACCGCATATCCTTCGCACCGCGTACAAATTTAATTGTTATCCATTTTAAGGGTAAACACTTAATCAGCCTAATATTTTACCCTCAAAAGAAATATTCCAATTGAAGCATTCTGCTTGATATGAATCCATAAAGTCTTTTTTGATTGTTCCAGAAGAAATGAAACATGAGATATGATAGATTTAGGATAGTTATTATATGTCGTCCACCCATCGATAGATGTAAAAACACATTGTGCGTAATAAAATCAATTTCTAACATTTCAGGGGTCGTTGGGTGTGAAGGATTAGCAAAAATAGTACCTGGATAAAATTTTAGTGCCTCCTTATCCCATGTTTGGTTGGTATAAAAATCCGGGATAACTAATCCCGGGATTGTAGCCTTATTTTATCCCACCTTGAGGGTGGAATAACTAATCCTGGAATAACTTAATCTCAAAATAACTTATCCCGGGATAAGTTGTTTCCCAACCAAACGAGCACTCAGGTTTTTAGGGATATTTTTAGGATGACACTTTCCAGATAAACCTTTACGTACTTTATATAAACATTTGAAAATTGTGAATTCGCGTAAAGCTGCCAAATAACTTAATTTCGCAAAAACACTACTGAAAATATTGGAGTTGGATGATGACACAATAGGACAGTGCTTTAGCACTAACACGTGGCAACCTTTATGGTGGTGCTTCAGTATTCAAATATACTAGAGAAAAGACATGTTTTAACCCCTGAATTTAGCACGAAAATTTACTTTAGCAACTAAACTTAACTTTTATTTATTTACCCCCCTTAACAACTTACGTTTCAATTATTTTTCACCCCAAATGCTGACGTGGCAAAAAAAAACAAAAAAATAATAATTAAGAGAGTGAAAAATAAAAAAAGTGGATCCGCTCATATATATATATATATATATATATATATATATATATATATATATATATATATATATATATATTATAAATTAAAAAATAAAATAAAGGTTATACAATTAAAAAATAAAATAAACATTATACAATTAAAAATAAAATAAAAATAAAAACCATCTTCTTCACAATCCCCTCCCACTCCACAACCCCACCCACCATCTTCTTCCCACTCCACAGCCCCGCCACAGCCCCGCCCCCTGCCACAGCCCCCCCAGCCACAGCCCCGCCCTCTCCCCCGCCACAGCCCCCCCCCCCCCCCTCCGGGCCCCCAGTTGCTTCTTCTTCTTCTTCTTCTTCACTCCACAGCCCCCCCCCCCCAGGTGCTGCGTCTTCTTCTCCATCACAAATACCTCTTTCTCTCCATATTCTCATCATTCTTTTCTCTTCATTTTCACCATTTTTTAGTTTCTTGATTTTGATTTTGATTTTCTTTCAAAAATAAAGTTATGGAAGAAATGAGTTTGTTAATAATAATACTAATAATGGCCAACAATAACAACCAAAACAACCAATTTGGACGAATTTAAGTGTAAGTGGGACTAATTTGAGAAGGAGTTGGATGAAATTTGTTGGGGGAGATGATGGTGGTGGTTGTGGATGTGGGTTAAAGATGGTGGTTCTTGATTTTGATTTTCTTTCAAAAATAAAGTTATGGAAGCAATGGGTTTGCTAATAATAATGCTAATAATGGCCAATAATAACAACCAAAACAACCACTTTGGACGAATTGAAGTGTAAATGGGACTAATTTGAGAAGGAGTTGGATGAAATTTGTTGGGGGAGATGATGGTGGTGGTTGTGGATGTGGGTTAAAGATGATGGTGGTGTTTTTTTTTTTTGGATTGATAATAATAATGATTTTTTTTTGCGGTGGTGGCGGCGGAGGCGGCGGTGGCAGCGGCAGCGGCAGCGGCGTAGTGGTTGTTAAAAGTAGGGTGAGGATGAGGAGAAAGAAGAAGAAAGAGAAAGAGAAAAAATAATAAAAGAAAAACAAAAAAATGAAGTGTTGGTAATTTTGACATAGCAATGATGTGGCAACGACGTGGCAATGATGTGGCAATGACGTGGCGCGAGTGTAATACACCTCCCATTGTGAGAGTGGTATTATTTTTTTAGGGTGGAAAATAATTGAAACGTAAGTTGTTAAGGAGGTAAATAAATAGAAGTTAAGTTTAGTTGCTAAAGTGTGTTTTCGTGTCAAATCCAAAAGTTAAAACATGTCTTTTCTCAATATACTACGACTAGAAGCTATCGCTTTGATATGTCAACATCGTTGTCCCATTCTTTACTTGCTAAAAGAAGAATACAAATTAGTATTTGAAAAGGATAACTATTATCAACTTTTGCTATTTTTTAGGAAAAACTTATTAAATGCTATCAACTCTTTCTCTATTACTGATATGTCATTATAAATACTCTTTTAGTTCATGCAGAAACTTATCAGGGGATAGTTATAATGTAATTGATCTAGATTTTTGAGTGATGGAAGTGATAGTGGCAAGCTCTCAAGGACTTTCTGCAACAGCTTATTGAATTCCAGAATTAAGCTCTCAAGGACTTTCGCCTTGGCTATCTCTATTTTGAATTTTCTGAGATTTTCTCTCTTGTTTGGAGAATCCCCTTAGTAGAGAAGGTATGCATAGCTGATTTTCTAGTTTATTATAATTTTTCAAATAATCGAAAAATGTGTGACACTGGGTCAGAGTTTTGTGAACGAGAGGCTTCCTTACTAAAAATAGAATAGATATGTTGAAGTTCCACTAGTCGATGAAAGAACATGTATGATATCAGTTCGTTCTAATAGATGCACGAGAAACAATTGAAGGCAATAAAGTAGGTCTCAAATTTTAAAGCATAGTAATTAATAGGCTTAATGCATATGCAGATCCCTAAATTTGTATTTTGTTTTTTCATTTTTGTACCTCAAGTAAGTGTCGTTCCTATTAAACCCTTAAACTCATCTTCAAGTGTGTCTATCAAACCCTCTAAGAGCCCGTTTGGATTGGCTTATAAGTTGGCTTATAAGCTGTTTTTAGCTTTTTTGAGTGTTTGGCTGACCAGCTTAAAGTCATTTTGTGTTTAAAATAAGCTCAAAAAAATAATTGAGTCAATTTGACTTAACTTATCTAAAGCAGCTTATAAGCTGAAAACAACTTATAAGCCAAAAAAAATAAGTTGGGCTACCCCAACTTATTTTTTTTGACTTATAAGCTGTTTTCAGCTTAAAGCCATAAGCCCATCCAAACAGGCTCTAAATCTGATTTTTATTAGAAGCAAAAATCAAATTGTGGTAATGAAGGTGAAGTAATATTTTAGACATGTGGTAAGCTATTCTTCAGGTCATGGATGTATCGATTTCTGCTGGTTCTGCTCTTCCACTGCCAGCTTAATTAAGAATTTACTCTTTTTTTGCCTCTCGATTGCTGCTAATCTTAGCTAAAAGATGGCATAATTAAATTAGAATATATATTAACATGTTACTACATTGAAGATAGAATACTATATAAGTCAGATTGTATTTGATAGACACACTTGAGGACGAGTTCAGGGGTTTAATAGGAACAACACTTAGTTAAGATGTCAAAATGGAAAAAAGAGACGAGTTCAGGATGTTGCATATGCATTAAGCTTAATTAATAGGAGTAATAGCATGACATGTGTCATTTACATGCTTTGCTCACACTATCTCTCTGTGAATACAATATACTTGGGTAATTAAGAATTTATTCTTGATATTTATAACAACCCAATAAAAATGTGAAATGTTTATTTACATGAAATATTGTTACCCTTTAGCCGTGGTTAATGGATACACATGCTTATTTCAATTTTATGATTTAACCACTATAAATAACTGTAGGTTAGTGTAAACATCAGGTGCGGAATAATTTAAAAAAAAAAAACTATTTCACACTCGATAATTACACTAAACTAGTGAATGCATAACATATGTTGTTTATAAAATCTTTTATGATATAATCAAGATTAAGTGAAATGTAGTCTCTCATATAGACACCTGAACTTGTCCCTACTGTGTCTCATGGACACTCATTTATGACGTGACACATTAATTTGAAGGTGTCTAGATGATCATTTTGTAAGTTGGAGTGTTTAACCGACACAGTGGAGACGTGTTAAGATGCCTAGATGTACATTCTCAAAGTTGGAGTGTCAAGTTCGCAGCTGGGGCCAAGTTTGAGTGCCTGTTTATGTATTATACAATATTTTTATAGAAATCTTTTTAATAATATCATGGAAGCATACAAAATATCATTTAGTTGAAATTATAAATGAGTGTTTTATTTGTGATATGTTCAAATATATTTTTATGTTTAAATCATTCTGAATTTGAAGGTAATCCATAAACAAGATGTATGATTGTTGGTTGTGCATTTTTAGAGTCCGGAGCCAAAATGACTTATTTTTACAGTTATTAGACAAAAATAGTATGCTTTTTTTTTTTTAGACCAAAATGGGTATTTCGTTGGATAACCAACGAAATACCCACACAAGTATTGTTCCAGTGCCGATGAATTTCTTGCATTTCGCTACATGTGTAGCGAAATGCAAGAATTTTTTTTTTCCTTTGCATTTCGTGAATCAATTCACGAAATAGGCATTTTAAATTTTTTTTTTTTTGCCATTCGTGAAATTAAAACTGTTTTTTTTTAATTTATTTTTTATTTTCCTTTGCATTTCGTGAATCAATTCACGAAATAGACATTTTTTTTTTTTTTTGCAATTCGTGAAATTAAAACTATTTTGTTTTCCTTTGCATTTTTTTTTTTTTTTTGCATTTCGTTGTGCATTCAACGAAATATGTGTGTGTTTTTTTTTTATTTCATCAATTGATTCACCGAAAGTGGTTTGTTTTGTTATGTTTTTTTTTTTTTTTTTTGGCATTTCGTGACACAATCAACGAAATAGGGTTTTTTTCTTTTTTTGCAATTCGTGACACAATCAACGAAATAGGGGTTTTTGTTGCAATTCGTGAATAAAAAAAGAAATAGGAAATTATATATATATATATATATATATATATATATATATATATATATATATATTTTGCATTTCGTGTACTAAAAAACGAAATAGGATAATTTTTTTTTATTTCGTTCATATAAAAACGAAATTGGAATATATATATATATATATATATATATATATATAATTTTTTTTTGCATTTCGTGTATTAATGAACGAAATAGGTTTTTTTTTTTTTTGCATTTGGTGAATTAATGAAGGAAACTGATTTTTTATTTTTCTTATTTTTTATTTCGTGTATTAATGAAGGAAACTGATTTTTTTTGTTTTTTTTTTTTGCATTTCGTAATTTAATGAACGAAATAGTTTTTTTTTTTTTTTTGTATTTCGTGAATAAAAAAACGAAATAGAAAATTATAATTTTTTTTTTTTGCATTTCGTGTATTAAAAAACGAAATAGGAAGAAATAGGAATACATATATATATATATATATATATATTTTTTTTTTCTATAAAGCAGTAAAACAGTACCAAATTTTTTTTTTCTATAACGCAGTAAAATACTGCTTTATAGAAACAATACAAAAAAAAAATTGGCCAACTTTGTTTTTTGCAACACTTAGTGTTTTTCTCCATACTTTGACCAATCATTAGTCGTGTGTCAAGACTCCGAAACGTCAATATTTTATATAGAACCTGATATTTTTTTCAAAAATTGAAACCGCAGAAGTGAAATTGACATTCACAGCTACATTACCCCGAGATTTTTACGTTGAAATCTATTGCGTATCATCATCTTATAAGTAAATAAAACTGAAAATTTCACGCCAATTTGGGAGAAAATTGAATGGGATTAAAGCTGTTTTTTTTTTAAATCGGCTCAGCCAAACCGCCTTGTGGCAGTTTGTCCGCATAGATCTCGAAAAAATAAGCAAGTTTAAAAAAAAAAAAAACGCATAAAACGGACGTCCGAGCGCAAAGTTATGACCATCTAAAGTTTGACGACTTTACAACTAGTTTTTCTCCCTATATGTTTTAGAATTATATTTATATTCAAAATAAAGTTATGTCTTGACTTTACAACTATTTTTTTTTTCCGTTTATTACAAAACGAAATATGAATTTTTTTTTATTTCGTTCATTTAAAAACGAAATATGAAAATAATTTTTTTGTATTTTTGTATTTCGTTTATATAAAAAAATAGGAAATAATTTTATTTTCATTTCGTTTATATAAAAACGAAATAGGAATACATATATATGTGTGTGTGTGTGTGTGTGTGTATTCCTATTTCTTCCTATTTCGTTTTTTAATACACGAAATGCACAAAAAATAATAATTATAATTTCCTATTTCGTTTTTTTTATTCACGAAATACAAAAAAAATAAAAATTATTTCGTTCATTAAATTACGAAATGCAAAATAAAAAATAAAAAAATCAGTTTCCTTCATTAATACACGAAATAAAAAAAAAAAAAAAAAATCAGTTTCGTTCATTAATTCACCAAATACAAAAAAAAAAAAAAAAAAACCTATTTCGTTCATTAAAACACGAAATGTAAAAAAAAAAATTATATATATATTGCAATTTCGTTTTTATATGAATGAAATAAAAAAAAATTATCCTATTTCGTTTTTTAATACACGAAATGCAAAAAAATATATATATATAATTTCTTATTTCTTTTTTTATTCACCAATTGCAAAAAAAAAAAAAAAAAAAAAAAACCCTATTTCGTTGATTGTGTCACGAATTGCAAAAAAAAAAAAAAAAAACCCTATTTCGTTGATTGTGTCATGAATTGCAAAAAAAAAAAAAAAAACACATATTTCGTTGATTGCACAACGAAATGCAAAAAAAAAAAAAATGCCTATTTCGTGAATTGATTCATGAAATGCAAAGGAAAAAAAAAATTCTTGCATTTCGCTACACATGTAGCGAAATGCAAGAAATTCATCGGCACCGGAACAGTACTTGTGTGGGTATTTCGTTGGTTATGCAACGAAATACCCATTTTGGTCTAAAAAAAAAAAAGCATACTATTTTTGTCTAATAGCTGTAAAAATAAGTCATTTTGGCTCCGGACTCGTGCATTTTTTGTGCTGGCTAGTGATATATATATGTGTTTGTTAAATCTTTAGTTTTTCATACTTCTATCAAATATGTTCTATTTTGATTTTCTAACATTATTGCATCTCTAATATAAAAAAATGGTTGTGTGGCTTCATATTTAAAACAATTGTGTTTTTCTTTTTGGGAGAATATATGTCCTATCTTGAAAGCAAACAAGCCCTCAATCTAATATTTATTAATTTCCTAATGGGAAAAGGCCAAATATACCCATGTACTGTCATAAATAGTTTAACTATACACCGTGTTTGAGTTTCGGCCCAAATATACTCCTTCCTTTACACTTTTGGTTTAAATATATCCTTCCAGTTATACTTTGACGAAAATTTGCTCTTAATTTTCACAGAGAAAAACTCGTCAAACTCAGAATCCAATGGTTTACCCTCAATTTTAAATACCCAATTATTTTAGAAACTCACTCGTTTAACCTGACCCAACCCATCTACTTTTCCTCTTTTTTGGTCGGAAAACATGGTATTTTCGATAGAGATGTGTGTTTTCGTTCAAGATGGCACTTCAAGGTTGATTTGAAACGTTCTTTGAAACACTTGTTTTCCCATGCCCTCGTCAGCTGCTATAAAATTAAGGGTACACTCATTTGGTACTCTTCTTTGAGCGAATTTTACTAGGTAAATACTGCTCTTTTCTTCTTCAATTTACTAGGTTTTGCTTTACTCTACCTTGTTATATTCTATTAATCAATATTCTATTTTTATTTTAACATGATGAACAATAATATTTTCTTAATTACATTTTGATGTTTTAGGTATCTGAACCTAGCCAGAAGCATCCTAGAGTTAAGGCGCTGAAGAACATTCACTTGTCTCTAGCAAGTTGGATGGTTATTGCTTGGTATATTTTTTCCTTTCTAATAATCTAAAGTGAACTCTGATAATATAATGATCACTTAGCAATAAAGTTTTTAACAATTTATTTTCTTGCCATAATATTATCATATATGCAAAAATTAACTAAGAATCGATGTCACGATATATGTATTTTTTTTTGTAAAATCATTAATAAGAAAAAAAATCTCTCAGTTTTTCATCAATTTCTTCGCTTTAACAAATTATAAGTTAATTTATTCTCCAATTTACAATATACCAATGAAGAGAGTGACAAAAAATGTGTTAACATATTTCTTTACATATCAGACAATATCATCATCTTTTCAAGGTATGTTTTTTATTTTGCTATTTAGTTTTAACAAATCCTATCATGACAATAGTAAAATTGGTCAAGATATATTTATAGAAATCTTTTTAATAATAACATGGAAGTATACAAAATATCACTTATTTGGAATTATAAAAGAGTGTTTTATCTATAATATGTTATAATTTATTTTTATGTTTAATTTATTCTGAATTTGGCAGTAATCCATAAACGAGATATATGATTGTTTGCTGTGCCTGTTTTGTGCTTGACTAGTGATATATTGTGCTTGTTAAATCTTTGGTGATAGACTATGTAATAGTCTACGTAAATATTGTAAATATTCTCTTCCTTATGTATAGTAATTAGGTCCTAACAAAGGTGGCTAACCTTCCGCTCTGGAAACGGCTAGATGCGGTGGTCCTTCAATGGATATACGCCACCGTATTCCATGATATTCTTACCTCTATTCTCGTGGCGGATGATGTTGCAGAGAAGGCTTGGAATCGAGTTGCTCAACTTTTCCAAGATAACAAGCACTCAAGGGCAGCATACCTTGAAACTGAATTCACCACCACAAAAATGGCCGACTTCGGCTCGGTTATGGCCTATTATAATAGGCTCAAGTCTCTCGCGGATCAGCTTGCCAACGTGGGGTCGCCGGTGTCCGACCAACGTATGGTCTTGCGCCTCCTTGCAGGCTTACCGGATACATATGCACACTTTGTCACCACCATCCAGCAGAAGGATGTGCTGCCTTCTTTCTCTGAAGTGTGCTCCAGACTCAAGCTCGAAGACGCAGCAGCCAAGGAACGTGCCCGCGATTCCAGTCCCGCGGCTCTACTTGCTGATAATGATACTCCCTCCCCGCCACCTGGCGGCAACAATAATTCAAATAACCGTCGTGATAATAATCTTGGCAGGAATTCTAACAGGAACAAGGGAAAGGGGAACAACAACAACAACAACAACCGCGGGAAATCCGGCGGCGGCGGCGGCGGACAGACCAGCAACGGCCAGTGGCCGACGGGACAGCCACCGGCAGGGGGCTACTACTAGCCTGCCTGGCCGCCCCAGCAGTGGCGAATGCCCCCCTGCCCGTATCCGACGAGACAGTGGCAGCAGCGTCCCACCACACCGCGGCCCGGCAGCGGCATTCTCGGTGCGGGTCCACGACCTCAGCAGGCCTATTCCATGCATGGTCCGACCTATTCTGGGTACACTCCGATAGACGTGGAAGCAGCTATGCACACTCTGTCCATGCATCAATCGGATGATAATTGGTACATGGACACCGGAGCGACTTTCCACATGACTGCCAACTCAGGTACTCTCACGTCTTATTTTAATTTGAGCAATAATTCTGGAATCATTGTTGGTAACGGTAGCACTATTCCAATTCGAGGCTATGGTCATACATCCCTACCCCCACCTAATCCTCAATTACGTCTCCGAAATGTCTTTTATGCTCCAAAACTCATCAAAAACCTTATTTCCGTACGTAAATTCACTAAGGACAATAATGTTTCTGTTGAGTTTGATCCTCTTGGGTTTTCTGTGAAGTATTTACCGACGGGGAGCTGCCTAATGAGATGTGAGAGCATTGGGGAATTGTATCCTATCATTTCCACAAAATGGACCACTCCACCATCCACCTTCATTGCCGCATCACCTAGCTTGTGACATTCCCGACTCGGTCATTCGGGAAATGTTATCCTTATCTCTTCGTAGTAGTGCCTTAATTGAATGTAATAGGGCCCGAACTTCTTTTTGTACCTCTTGTCCTTTGGGGAAACATGTTAAATTGCCATTTTATGATTCATTGTCATTTACTACTATGTCATTTGATATCATTCATAGTGATTTATGGACATCTCCTGTTTTAAGTTCTAATGGGCACCGCTATTATGTTTTCTTTCTTGATGATTATAGTAATTTTCTTTGGACTTTTCCAATCTCTAACAAGTCCCAAGTCTATTCCACTTTTCTATCTTTTAAGGCATTGATACAGACTCAATTCGAAAGAGACATTAAAAACATTCAATGTGATAATGGGCGGGAGTTCGCCAATGGGTATTTTCAATCTTTTTGCGCCTCAAATGGTTTAAATTTCCGATTTTCTTGCCCCCATACCTCTCCTCAAAACGGCAAAGCGGAAAGAAAAATTAAATCCATTAACAACATAGTGCGCACTCTTCTTGTCCACTCCTCCATGCCCCCCTCTTTTTGGCATCATGCTCTCCAAATGGCCACATACCTCCTTAATGTACTTCCTACCAAAGTCCTTGGGTATAAATCACAAACGCAAGTTCTCTATCAACGAACCCCCTCCTATTCTCATCTCCAGGTTTTTGGGTGTCTATGCTATCCTCTTTTCCCATCTACAACTATTCATAAGTTATAAGCAAGATCCACCCCGTGTGTATTTTTGGGCTATCCGTTGAATCATAGAGGATATAAATGTTATGATTTATCCACCAACAAAATCATAATCTCAAGGCATGTCATCTTTGAGGAAACTCAATTTCCCTTCTCCAAATTGCACTCACCAACCCTAACTTCTTATGATTTTTTAGACCATGGGATTTCTTCTTATACCCTGCATTTTCTGTCACAGCCTACTCCACCCGTCGTTCCCTCGGTCCAGCCCCTCCCCCCACTGCTGCACTCGTGACCACTGCCCAACAGCCCCTCCCCCCCTCTGCTCCACCCGTGACTGCCCAGCAGCCCTTCCCCCCACTGCCCAGCGGTCCAACCCCACGGTCACTGCCCACCAGCCCCTACCCCCCACTGCCCCACCCGTGACTGCCCAGCAGCCCACTCACATGGTCACTAGAAGCCAACATGGGATTTTTAAGCCCAAACAACCGTTCAACTTAAATACTTCTAGCACTCCCTCCATCTCGCCTATCCCACGAAATCCTGTCAGTGCTCTAAATGACCACAATTGGAAAGCTGTCATGGTTGATGAATATAATGCTCTAATTAATAATAAGACGTGGGAGTTGGTTCCACGTCCCACTGATGTGAATCTTATTCGTTCTATGTGGATTTTTCATCATAAAAAGAAATTTGATGGTTCTTTTGAGAGGCACAAAGCCCGTCTTGTCTGTGATGGCAGGTCTCAGCAAGTTGGAGTTGACTGCGACGAGACTTTCAGTCCGGTTGTCAAACCGGCTACTATTCGCGCTGTCTTGAGCATTGTACTTGCACACTCTTGGCCCATTCATCACTTGGACGTCAAGAATGCTTTCCTACACGGTAATCTTAATGAGACTGTTTATATGCATCATTCTATTGGGTTTAAGGATCCAAAGCATCCCCATCATGTCTGTCTCTTGAAGAAATCATTGTATGGACTTAACCAAGCTCCCCGTGCATGGTTCCAACGCTTTGCAGACTATGTCTCCACTATTGGTTTTTCACATAGCCGATCTGACCACTCTCTCTTTATTTATTTTCGAGGTTCTGACATTGCTTACATTCTGCTATATGTTGATGATACTATTCTCACATCTTCCTCAGATGCTCTTAGAAAATCCATCATGTCTCTGCTTAGTGCCGAATTTGCTATGAAGGATTTGGGCCCTCTCAGCTATTTTCTGGGTATCGCTGTTACCCGGACTTCACACGGCATGTTTCTCTCTCAGAAAAATGCAGTAGATATTATAGAGCGTGCGGGCATGACTGCTTGTAAGCCAAGTCAGACACCGGTCGACACCAAAGCCAAACTTGGTGCCACGGCCGGGCCTCCTTGCGATGATCCCACCCAATATCGTAAGTTGGCCGGCGCATTGCAGTACCTTACATTCACAAGACCAGACATCTCCTATGCGATTCAACAAGTATGCCTTCACATGCATCATCCAAAGGTTGCACATATGCATGTTCTTAAACGCATAGTCCGATACATTCAAGGTACTATTGAGTTTGGTCTCCATCTGTACAAATCCTCCATTGCCTCTCTTGTTTCTTATACAGATGCAGATTGGGGTGGTTGTCCAGACACTCGCCGATCCACATCCGGTTACTGTGTTTTCCTTGGCGATAATCTCCTCTCATGGTCATCCAAACGGCAACCTACTATGTCTAAGTCGAGTGCCGAGGCCGAATACCGTGGCGTCGCTAATGCCGTCTCTGAGTCCTTTTGGCTTCGTAACCTTCTTTTGGAGCTCCGTTGTCCCATCCGGACAGCTACATTGGTTTATTGTGATAATGTTAGTGTCATATACCTATCAGGAAATCAAGTTCAGCACCAACGCACTAAACATATTGAGATGGACATACATTTCGTATGTGAGAAAGTTGCCCGTGGAGAAGTTCGTGTTCTTCACGTCCCGTCCCGTTACCAGATCGCAGATATCTTCACTAAAGGTCTTCTGCGCGTGCTCTTTGATGATTTCAGGGACAGTCTAAGCGTACGACAACCTCCCGCTTCGACTGTGGGAGTGTGATGCGGGGGTGTGATATACTATGTAATAGTCTACGTAGATACTGTAAATATTCTCTTCCTCATGTATAGTAATTAGGTCCTATAATTTAGCCTAGTATCATTCTGATAGTAAGATACCTACTTTGTATATAATGACTTTCATACATCAATACAGATCACGGATTGATTTTCTACATTTAGTTTTTCATACTTCTATCAGTATATATTGTATTCTGATTTCTAGCATTATTGCATCTTCAAGCCTCAAGAATCAGGGCCGGAAGATCCGCAAAGCCTTGCTCGGCTTGCTCAAGGGTGATCCTCCGAGATTTTCATTTCTCGTATTCAGCAGCAATGGTAGCATGAGCCTCGGCGGCCTCCACGCTCTTCAAAGCCTCATTCAAATCGGCCTCGGCCTGGGCTAACTTTGCCGCCAGAGCATCCCGAGCCTCTCCGAGGACATTCTGCATTTGGATGGCCGACTCGAGCTCGGCCTTGAGGATGTCATTAGCATCGGCCGTATCCCGGAGCTCGATTTTCAGAGCATCGCATATTTGGGCCCTCTTCTCCGCTTTCTCCTCGAGTACCCTCATACACTATTTATCCCAGGCACTTTCAGATTCGAGCAGCCGATGCCTCTCGGCCATGCTCGAAGCCTCGGACTTGGTAGTGTCTAACTCCTCCCGGAGTTGAGAAATGGCGGTTTCGAGCTCACCGAGTTTTGAAGAGAGGCGAGTGTTGTCTCGGCTAAGGCCTATCTTGTCCGCTTCAAGACTCCGGTTATATTCGGCCATCACGGCCATCTCACCCTTTAAGTGTCAGTTTTTGGCCTTTGTCACATCGAGCTCGGGTCAAAGGTTGGAAAGAGCAACTGCCCGGTTCAACTCCTCATCCTTCTCCCGAAGAAGGTGCAGATATTTCTCCATTTCCCGACCTTGGGCATCCAGTTGGCCCTTGAGATCATCCACCTCTTGCTGGGCGCGGACGAAGGCTTCATTGACGAGCACCACACTCTGCAAATGAAGCAAGTTAAAAACTTGAACAAAACAAGGCTAAAATTCTCAGTGAAATTATGCAAAGATGGCTAAATAAACTTACCCGGTTACCCGCATGCATACCCTCATTAATGAGGCATTGCTAAGAGACCCCGTTCATCTTTCGCTTGTCCGAGTCCGAAACAAGGGGCCTCAGATAGCTTGCCACACCCACCGGGCGAGAAAGGAAGCTGCAATCCTCGGTGACGGTGATCGTAGCCGATCTTGTCCTCCTCGGCTCCACATTTGGGGCCGGAAAGATGCGGACTAAGCTATCCCTGGCACCAGATTCGGAGGTTCGGTTGGCCGTCCTCGTGGCCCGAGGGATCTGGAGATGCCCGAAACCTGCGGCATCGCCGATTGCGGGAGGAGTGCTCGAGAACATGTCCTCAAACTCATCCGGCCTCGGAGCCGGAGTTGGAGAACTTGGAGCGACCTCAGCAGCTTCAGCAAAAACAGGGGGCTCCGTAGTTGCAGCAGTCTCATAGCTGGGCAACGGGCCAGTGACCGGTGGAGCTTCTCTCTCGGGGGCCGTCTCGGTACTTTGATCAGCTTCGGCAGTAGCCGCCGCCCAAATCTACTTGCCCTTTGCAGGGGGGTTTCTTCGGAAGAAGATTCACCTGAAATGTCGACGAAATCAATCGACCTTAGAGGAGTCGGGTAAAGAACTTCTTCCGCACCTGTGGGTAACGCTGGGACCAAAGGTCCTTCACCGGCTGAAGGAGGTGGTGAAGCGGTGATATCCTCCTCCGGAACAGGATCCACGGCAGGGGCCGCACTGATACTTCGGACGAGGAGCTCGGGCTCTGCTTCGTCCCGTAAAGTCCTAATGACGCTCCTCTCCCTTTTCTTTGCTTTCTGCCCTTTGTCCGAGGGCCTTTTTCTTTTGGCAGCAGCAGCAAGGATACGAGATGCACCTGCTGAATCGAACTCGGGTGTAGACGTTGTGGGTTCGGCTGCCGTCTCCGATCTGGGATCCACCGAGCCCTTGGGCAAACGTGAAAATCAAAGACGCAATGAATACGGGTAGTAGAAGATGCAGTGAACATGGGTAGAAGCAAGGCATTACCGTGGTTCTGGGCGACCCATCGACTGCGTGACAGGTGGGCCCACGTCCGGTCGTCGTGGACATGCTGGCTAAGGAGTGCAGTAACCCATTCGTTCAGATTCCGGACGACCAGAGGAATCCATCCATTGGCTAATATAAATAAGAAAAGCGATGAGAAAGCGGGACCAAAGTTTGACAAAACATACAAAAGCAATTACTCAGAGTTCAGGCTTACGCTTGTTGTTCCACGTTTCCGGAAAGGGCATGTAATTGTCCGGAATGATGTCCACGGTCCTCACCCGGACATATCGCTCCAACCAGCCCCTGTCTCTGTCTTTGTCCATTTTCGAGAAAAATGGATTCCGGCTACGCTTTGCGAGTTTTATTACGCCACCCCGGAACAACCTCGGGGAATATAAGCGTATTAAGTGGGCCAGCGTGAGCTCCTTTCCAGCATTGTTGGCCAACAATCGGAGGCATGCCACGACCCTCCAAACGATCGGGCCAATCTGTGCCAATGTCACGTCATAGGTCCGGCACATGTCCAAGATGACCGGATCGATAGGAGGGTTGAGCTTGAGAGTGAAAGGGTAGGTATACACATACAAAAAACCTTCCCGGTGGTCAGTGACTGAATCACTTTGCCCGGGGGCAAAAACTTGAATCGGACGGGTGTCCCACCCGCAATCAGCCCGGACTAAGCCGAGTTTTTCCTCAGTAATGGATGAGGGATATCGCCTCACATCAAACCCCCTATCGGATACCGAAGAAGGTTTTTCGACCTCAAAATCTTTGTTAAAGTTAGGCTTGGCCGGTATAATGTCCGAGGCAGTGGGCTCGAAGGTGCTCTTTGCTTTAGCTGGAGATGCAGGTTCGGTTCCTTGAGATGAAACCGAGGGAATATCGTGGAAATGGTTTCAGACATTTGGAGATTACGAAGGAAGACTTGGCAAAAATTCGAAAGAAAAGCTAAAAGGTGGAGTAAGGGAACAGACAGAGTTCAAAAATGGCAGAAAACGAGAGAAAGAAGCAGCAACACACAAGAATAACTAGTGGAGAATGTCACACCCCAACCTTGGGGGGTGTGGCCGGCACCCGAAGGGCCGAGCGAACCAACTGTGATATCTGAACTCTGTAACGTGAATCATAGGCCGACAAGGCCGCTGAATAACAATTATAAGAAGTATATCATAACAACCTGCAAGCAGAAAAGGCCCAACAACACATATATGCATAACCAGGGCCGACAAGGCCACAACTAAGAAAGACAACTAGTCAAAAGGCCGGCAAGGCCAAACACAATACCTGTACACTGACTGATAGTCTGTAAGCCTCTAAGAGCACTAATACGCATCAACTGGTCGGGACAGTGGCCCCGACGTACCCATAGCCATAGTCTGTATATATATATATATATGCACGCATACTATTTAATGACTCTGACCAGCAACTCCGGAGAATGGAGTGCGAACATCCCTGCTGAACTTAGGTATCCTACTGAGGAAGTACACCAATCTGTCTATCGTACCTGTGGGCATGATCACAGCGCACAAAATACGTCAGTACGAAATATGTATCGAGTATGTAAGGCGGTAAGCGTAAACATAACATAAGCATAAGAGATACGGATAATCATGGAAAGAGATCTAGAGACAACCTGAAACTCTGAACGAGGCCACTGAGGGCGACCATGATTATAACATAAATGTAAATGCATGCCCGTAAAATCATTCCTCACTGTGGAGGCATATATCATATCATTTAACAATAATAAATCCCTCTGTGGGGTGAGCCCATCATCGTTATCCTCCGACTATCATTATTGTCGCTACGTTTATCATTATTTGATCATTGGGCCAAAGAAGTAAAAGTACAAGGAAACGTCTTGTTATGAATTATTCACGAAGCCAAAGTCTCTTATGAGATATGATCGACACAACTTTTATCGGAAAGAGTGTGCCATTGAGAGGTTCGTCACCTTGGAGCAATAGACAAGAAGATAAGGATTAACTAAATTAGAGGAAGACAATCAACTCAACTTTGATGTGAAGAGTACCATAACTAATATCATTCTTCATTCGATAAACAAGAGGGACACGAAATATGAAAGGTGCTTCAATACAAGCTACTCATGAGAAAAGGGTAAACTTAACCATTTTGGGACATAATCGACGCAAGTTGAACGGAAAGTCTTTTAATCGATAGCCAAAAGGAGATGTGGAACATAATTTGGTACAAGTCATAGATGAGTATGTATCAGCTCAATTATGATGGAACGCGATCGATCCAAGTTAGCGGAACAATTTTTCAATGAAAGGTCATTTGAATTCTAGTCATGCCACAAAGAGAATAGAAAGCCCTACATACCTCGTCGATGGAGTTATATATGTTTCCCGAGTCCTCGAACGCCTTACGAACGATATCCTACATAATACGGACTATTCAAGATCAAAACCAAGGTCATATCTTATAGAAATCTTCATTTAGACATTTAATCGAGCAACTCATGGGCATGAATTTATAGGCCCTTTTGTAGCGAAATTTTCCCGTAAAACGCTACCAAATTCTACTTTTCTACTTCTCCTCTTCAATATGATCCCATCCATATCACCATAACTCCAAACAACACAACAATATCATATAAAACAGCCCAACAAATAAGCTAAGTTCATGAAAGTTGCATAAGAATATAGAAGAGCTTGTTCTATGGGGTTTTTCACTAATTTCTATGATCAATTACTTGTAGAAGTTCAAAGAGATCAAAAGGAAGTTAAAATATACCTTAGATCATGAAAATAACTTCAAACCCCAAGTTACTTCAAAGCAAGGTTTTCCTCCAAAAGGCGAAATAGTGAAGAAATCACAATTTCGAAGTTGCCATGTTGTTCTTCATGTTAAAGTTGATATATTTGCTCTTGGTTTGGATTGAGACTGATTGAGGATTAATTGGAGAGGGTTTGAGGGTTTTCTAGGTTGGGGATGGTGAGAAAATGGAAGACAAATTCGTGCAAGGGCCTATATATACTTTGGCAAATTTAAAGCAGCAAACTGTTCCGTGACAGTTTATGTCCCTGAACGGAAACGCGAATATCTCTCTACTCCGATATTGTATCGACAAACGGTAAAATGTTATGGAAACTAGACTCGTATACCTTCGATTTGGTAGGTGGGTCACCCCGTAAATCCAAGTAGATTGAGAGAAAATCTCCGAGACATCTGACCCAAATTTCAGTGAAATTTACAAGCTTAACTTGCGACGCCCTTTGTCGACTTTCGTATTACAACTTATTTGACTTCCAAACTTAACAAGAGCCCATTTTACAATTCAAATACTTCATATCATTACTTACTTAGCATGTGGAGCACTCCTAATCTCACCCAAAAGTACAAGTTATCGTATTCCCAACTTGCCGACTTTTGACGAAACTCGTGCTTCTTTGATTCATTCACCCTCCAAATCTTCCGCTACTTACTAATATTATTTAGAGACTCTTGTAACCATTTTTATTAATAATTTATCCTCAACATAATTTCTTTTGAACTTGCGTAGACTAACTCATGATGCGACTTTAACGTGCAAAAAAAAAAAAATCCGGGGTGTAACAGAGAAGTTGGTAAAATCGTTCCTTTTTTGCGTAATATAAGCAGCAAATCAACAGGTAATGTGAGTTATGAGACAAGGAGCGAAGAGCTTCAGAAGAGAGGAGATGAACATAAGAGTCTGAAAATGTTTGAATGAAGAGATGAAAGAACCTTATATAGGCATGGGACTGTGACGGTTACAATTCCCAGCCAATCGGGGAGCGCCACGCGCCCCATCATTAATGAGGAATGACTTGAGGCGACGTGCGTTGCGGCGGTTGTCAGAGTAGCCATCCGGAATAAGACACGTGGCCGATGAAAAGAGGGACGTGACGCAACTGTTCCCGCCAAAATGAGAATATGGCAACGGACAAACGGAGTCACCGATTTCTGGACTTATCCACTTCCCGTTACTCCGATAAACTTGCGGTTCGGGAAGCGTGGGGACTATCTGTATACGGTAAAACTCGGATATATGTTAAACCGGTAAGACCAAAGACCGAAGGAGGAAAGGAACAAGAACGTGCACAGGGATTCCATTCTGAACCGGAGGAATGTTTGGACCGGAGCAAAGGAAGGGCATCATTTGGTCTGGTTCCCCCATGACCAAGTTGGTCGTTCCCGTTGGTCCGTTTGGTCTAGGCCGTTAGTCCGTTTGATCGTGGCCGTTGGTCCGGGAGATCCGTTGCGCGGCTGCCACGCGTCGATAACGTCCTGCCATGTTCAACTGTCAATCGTACGAGTGTCAGATCGTACGGTCAACCTAACCCAACCTAATCCAACTCAGAGCTTTTTCTTTATTATTTTATTTTTCATGTTGTATGAAGTCCATGGGGCAATACTATAAATAAGGGGCATTGTCCTCCTTTTAGAGGGTTGGCTTCCTCATATCAAGAACACTTTGTAATAGCAAAAATATATAAGATCTCTCTCTCAAATATTTGGTTTCGGCCCATGTTGGTTGTGTTTATCTTTTACATTTCTTCGATCAAGTATCACTCATATATTAGTAAACATACAAGTCTATAGCAAACCACCGATTATCAGTTGATTCTTCATAGTATATTTATATATTTCTCCTCTCTATCAAATAGGTTCAAGGCATAACCACATATCCTATACCTCACCCACAAATATTGATTATCCCAAACTGGGATAAACATATTGTTAATTCTTTTTTCTTCATTTTACTACCCAAATTCTCAAAGTCCTTACTTCTTCCTACTGGGGGTTGAGTTCTCGTGTTGAAGAAATCAAAGAGTGCTATTATCTAATTTCATACCAAATTAAACATAAAAAATCAATCATGACAGATACATTATCAGAGGCGGAGCCAGGATTTGAAGCTTGTGGGTTCGAGATTCTAATTTGTTTAAGATTCTAATTTGCTTAAGATATTGAGTTCTAAAGCAACAATTTACACATATTCAATGAATTTTTCAAAGCAAATACAGAGTTTGAGGAAAGGTTACTAGGTTGGTCGAACTCACAAGTCTTACGCTAGCTCCGCCCTTGAAGACATATACAAAAGATCAGGTAAACTTAACAAAGTTATTTGTTATCCATAATATTATACGTTTGACACAATTACTAACATCATCACATTACAAATTTGACAAAAAACAAACAAACATTAATTGCTATTTACATAATAAAGATGCCAATAGTGCTAGAAAGTCGGTAGACCATTCATGTAAGGTCATTTATACCTACGAAGTAAAACATAATCACCTGCATATGTATGTATAATTATATGCATGCATGTGCATGTATACGTACATATATTCACATACATTACATTTTTTTAAGGCCAAACGCATAGACAGTCCCGTAAACTTGTACTTATTTTCCATCTAGACACCTTATCTATGCATATGTCCTATTGAACACTTAAAAGTTAATTAAAAGTGTATCATTTAAGCACTAGTTGATGAAATAGTCAACAACATAAACTGCGTCCAGCTCACACGCGTGACGTGGCAAACTAGCCAATGAAAAGAGAACACGTGGTCCTTTAATTACAAAATAATCAATTAAAAAAAGTTTTTATTTGATAAGGAAAAACAGAAGTATACTTAGAGCCCATTTGGATTGGCTTATAAGCATAAGCTGTTTTCAGCTTTTTTGAGTGTTTGACTGACCAGCTTAAAATTATTTTGTACTTAAAATAAGCTCAAAAAATTAATTGGGCCCATTTGACTTAACTTATCTAAAGCAGTTTATAAGCTGAAAACAACTTATAAGCCAAAAAAAATAAGCTAGACTACCCAACTTATTTTTTTTCAGCTTATAAGCGGCACACAACATAAGCCCATCCAAACAGGCTCTTATAATCCCCACTGGCCACCCCCATTCTGCTTCTTCCTAAAAAATAGATTCGAAGTCTCTTTCCACTGCATCGGACCTTTTGCCGCCAACTCCGCTACCGACATAGCCTCATGAGAATCATGAAATTTTTAAAATTTTAAAGTGCATCTGAACCAACATTTCTAGTTCACAATAACTGTTAACAGATCGAGAAAAAAAAAACTATTTAACGAGAGAGCACCTTGCAATGGCGAACGTAACAACTACAGTGGTGTTTGGTCTAACAACCAACGGTGGTGGTTACTGGTTGGGTATGGGATAAATTGGAGGTGTGGAAATAGGTCTTTTTTGAAATGGAGGCATATCTGAATTGTGAGCTTGATGTTTGTCACTATTCGTTTCAGGTATATGTGATGCTGAAGTAGACATTTTTTTCTCCATTAAAGCAAAGTTCATACCTTGAATTAATTAACCAATCCGTAAAGAAAAATGAAGATTATGAATAAAATGTAAAAGATGGATATAATTAAAGTGGGTAAGAAGATGTGCTCGGTTGTGGTGGAGGCCGGGAGATATTGGCTCTGGTGGTCAAAGGGGGAAGCAGAGGTACCTGAGCATATGCCAAGGAGGAGAAAGTAATAAATTTACTTGTATTTTTTTGTTTTTTTTCTCATGCTGACTCGTGTCCTATATCAATGTCTTATATTCACGTTCTTGAAGGTCACGTGACACGCACTTTCCCATTTTACTAATTTGTGTTTAAACGGTACATTTCTAATTAACTTCAAGTGTTCAATAGCATATATGCTTAGATAAGGTATCTAGATGAAAAATAAAGACAAGTTTAAGAGGCTGGCTATGCATTTGGCCGTTTTTTAAAAAATAAAATATATTTACATCTATGTAGAAGTAAAATTATCTTTGGGAACAATATTGCGAAGGGTGAAATATATGTTGCATCGACATTGAAAAGTAAATATAATGTAATCAACTATTAATTTTCTCTATCACTAATTACTACTTCTTTACATGTACACATCATGAAATTGACAACGATCTACCAAACATCTTAAAGAGCATGTAGTTGATCAAATTTCTGAACAACTTTCACAAAACAATACTCTTCATTCGACAAAAACTTTTTGATATGTATGCGGTGGTGAAAAAAAGAGAAGATGATGCAGCTTCTTAAAGGCAAGGCATAAACTTTAAGACATGAAGCATTTACAATGATAGTCGATGATGCTCATATACATATTTAAACTATATAGTTGAAACATCTAAAACCTGGGAAATAATCTAAGCAAAATATTGGATATACTATAAGAACTATTATCGTTCGAATGTTACTTAATTGTGTTCGAGTTTTATCTTCAACATTATATTTACTAGGTAAGAACTATTATCGTTCGAACATTACTTTGTTGCATTGAGTTTTATCTTCAGCACTATATTAACACACACACACACATATATATATATATATATATATATATATATATAACACATAATGATAAACCAACAAATAAATTTTTAATCAAATAAGAATATTTGATACCAATTTTAATTGGCTGTGTACAACTACAAACTACAATGGTGATGGAAGTAGAAAACAGTACAACTAAAGAATCATCTTTTCTTTTCGGATTTGAACTTTGATTGTTCATCTTTGTTGTTTAGACGATATCCAATTATTTAGACATCAACAAGTAAGACACCATATCAGTGGTGGAGCCACAGCTCGGCAAGGTGTTCAACCGAACACCCTTCGCCGAAAAATCATACTGTATAGACATGTCAATTATTACGTATTACAGACATATATTACATATTGAACGCCCTTTATATATAGATTATATGAATTCGAACACCCTTGATAAAATTTCTAGCTCCGCCACTGCACCATATGATGATCCGTATGGATCTTTCATAGAAACTTATACGAGTACTTTATTTTGCATATGAAGTTATTTACTATTTTTTTTAACAATATTTATTTTATTATATAACATTACCTACTACAAAATTTGACATACACGTGCAACGCACGTGCCGAGAAACTAGAATATATATATATATATATATATATATATATATATATATATATATATATATATATATATGAGGGAGAGAAAGAGATCTTTTTAGAGCAAATGAGATTGAAATATCTACTAGCAAGATATGTTTAATCCTCTTACTGATTGCTTCTTTTCTGAGCTGATGCCTCTATTTATCAAGAAATGCCTAGTCCAGCAAGACATGTTCTACTTTTTTTTTTATCGATTATCTTCAAACAGACCTTTGTTTATCTGATTTTGACTAATAAATTTATTAGATCTCACACCTTTAAAATTAATTAAGAACTACATTCTTAATTTTCAATCTTTTTTCTTCTAAAGTTGCACAATGTTTAAATTTATTTCCTATTCACTGCATTTTTTTTTCTGAATTTGTAAATATATCACTTTTTTTTTTAACCAATTATCTCTAATAAGTATTTTTTTTTGTTTTTGGTTGTATAGAGTTAAATATATAATCCAATTGGAAGGACACAACTGCATACTTGACACTTGAAGATTCATGGACTTATTACGAATGCGGGTATATATCGAAATTTTACATGACATTCTGTCTGTTACTCTCATTAATTATTTTTAGAGAATTTGTCATAATTTTTTTATGTCAGTATTATAATCGTAATGTTTATCTGGATTTATCCTGTTATGTTTGCTGCTTTCATTAGGTACTTTTTCGAGAATTTGTCGTAATGTTTTTTTTTGGTCCATAGACCTGTATTTGTCTGGATTTTACCTAGATTCACTCTGCTACGACTGCTTTCATTAAGTACTTCAGGAATTTATCAGAATACTTTTTGTCTGTATTACAATTAGAATGCTTATATGGATTATACCTAAATTCCCTATGCTACCCGACCCGTTAAGTACTTTTTTCAAAAATTTATCATAATGTATTTTTGTCGATATTATAATCAAAATGCTTATTTGAATTATACCTAAATTCTCTATTTTACCCGGTAAGTACTTTTTCGAGAATTTATTGTAATATATTTTTGTCGGTATTACAATCCAACTCCTTATAAATAGCTCACTTTTCTTTTCAGCTATCAATGTGGTACTTTGTTCGCACACCCAACAATATCACTTTTTGTTATATCAGTCAAAGTTTCTTACAATGATGATGTAAATAATATACTATATTTATACAAACAAAATGCTCAACCAATGCCTTGTGTTCCAAAAAGTCCACTAATCTTTTTAACTTTTTGATCTTCTCAATCATTATGTACGCTTATACGGGCAAAACCCAGGGCAAGGTAATCCTCGATTTCCCGACATGGAAGTTAAGCTCATGATGATAATCGCCAGGTCGAACGAGTCCCAATCGGGGTTAAAGTCAAACGTTGGATCGTAGCAGGACCAAATGCACATGGTCCCGTGTCGTTGAGTCCGATTGGAACTAGATATCGAGACAGGATGAGAAGGTGGTTAACCATGATAAGTGATGGTCCGAAATATCTGCCATCAACCGGATATGTCGACGCCGAATCTCGCTCGTCATTAACTGAAGATTTTATACCTTATTTAGACTTGTACTAGGGTTAAGACTCCTCTACTATATAAAGAGGAGGACCCCCTCTTTCTTTGACAATTCTTTTTCATACGCACAAACATACTGAGCAATACAATTTGATTCTAAGTGTTCATCTATCTTTCTGAGTGTTCTATCATTGTTCATTACTTAATCACTGTAGCACGAGCCCAGTTCTCAGGACCCGAGCCTTTTGATCGATCGCTTCCCAAGATCCATCGTTGTTTTGCTATGGTTTGCTTATTTTTACTCCCATTTGCTTTACTACTTATTGTTTAACAGTCATTCGTATTAAATCAAACCGCATATCCTTCGCACAGCGTACAAATTTAATTGTTATCCATTTTAAGGGTAAACAGTTTGGCGCCCACCGTGGAGCCTAGGATAATAGTGGTGGTTTTATACGAATTTCGATAACACACGTTATTTTATGCTTGCTCTTTGAAGTTTGATTTCAGGACTATTCATCATGTCAGAATCTCATGCCACTATCTCTGACACATAACACCATATAAGCTAGTATGATATATAAAAAAAAATAGTTCAGCTTAAATCAGGTACACAATCTCGCTAAGTCAATCAATATCACCCCAAGCTACGATCACGATTTTCTGAATGAACATATAGACCAGCTACAAAGTGATCTACATTGATCTATTTTTACTTTCCATCGGAGACAACCATGCATCGGAAATTTCGAGTCTCTAACACTCGTATTTACTTTCCATCGGAGACAACGACGCTCCTCTCCCTTTTCTTTGCTTTCTGCCCTTTGTCCGAGGGCCTTTTTTTTTTTGCAGCAGCAGCAAGGATACGAGATGCACCTGCTGAATCGAACTCGGGTGTAGACGTTGTGGGTTCGGCTGCCGTCTCCGGTCTGGGATCCACCGAGCCCTTGGGCAAACGTGAAAATCAAAGACGCAATGAATACGGGTAGTAGAAGATGCAGTGAACATGGGTAGAAGCAAGGCATTACCGTGGTTCTGGGCGACCCATTGGCTGCGTGACAGGTGGGCCCACGTCCGGTCGTCGTGGACATGCTGGCTAAGGAGTGCAGTAACCCATTCGTTCAGATTCCGGACGACCGGAGGAATCCATCCATTGGCTAATATAAATAAGAAAAGCAATGAGAAAGCGGGACCAAAGTTTGACAAAACATACAAAAGCAATTACTCAGAGTTCAGGCTTACGCTTGTTGTTCCACGTTTCCGGAAAGGGCATGTAATTGTCCGGAATGATGTCCACGGTCCTCACTCGGACATATCGCTCCAACCAGCCCCTGTCTTTGTCTTCGTCCATTTTCGAGAAAAATGGATTCCGGCTACGCTTTGCGAGTTTTATTACGCCACCCCGGAACAACCTCGGGGAATATAAGCGTATTAAGTGGGCCAGCGTGAGCTCCTTCCCAGCATTGTTGGCCAACAATCGGAGGCATGCCACGACCCTCCAAACGATCGGGCCAATCTGTGCCAAGGTCACGTCATAGGTCCAGCACATGTACAAGATGACCGGATCGATAGGAGGGTCGAGCTTGAGAGTGAAAGGGTAGGTATACACATACAAAAAACCTTCCCGGTGGTCAGTGACTGATTCACTTTGCCCGGGGGAAATAACTTGAACCGGACGGGTGTCCCACCCGTAATCAGCCCGGACTAAGCCGAGTTTTTCCTCAGTAATGGATGAGGGATATCGCCTCACATCAAACCCCCTATCGGATGCCGAAGAAGGTTTTTCGACCTCAAAATCTTTGTTAAAGTTAGGCTTGGCCGGTATAATGTCCGAGGCAGTGGGCTCGAAGGTGCTCTTTGCTTTAGCTGGGGATGCAGGTTCGGTTCCTTGAGATGAAACCGAGGGAATATCGTGGAAATGGTTTCATACATTTGGAGATTACGAAGGAAGACTTGGCAAAAATTCGAAAGAAAAGCTAAAAGGTGGAGTAAGGGAACAGACAGAGTTCAAAAATGGCAGAAAACGAGAGAAAGAAGCAGCAACACACAAGAATAACTAGTGGAGAATGTCACACCCCAACCTTGGGGGGTGTGGCCGGCACCCGAAGGGCCGAGCGAACCAACTGTGATATCTGAACTCTGTAACGTGAATCATAGGCCGACAAGGCCGCTGAATAACAATTATAAGAAGTATATCATAACAACCTGCAAGCAGAAAAGGCCCAACAACACATATATGCATAACCAGGGCCGACAAGGCCACAACTAAGAAAGACAACTAGTCAAAAGGCCGGCAAGGCCAAACACAATACCTGTACACTGACTGATAGTCTGTAAGCCTCTAAGAGCACTAATACGCATCAACTGGTCGGGACAGTGGCCCCGACGTACCCATAGCCATAGTCTGTATATATATATATATATATATATATATATGCACACATCCTATTTAATGACTCTGACCAGCAACTCCGGAGAATGGAGTGCGAACATCCCTGCTGAACTTAGGTATCCTACTGAGGAAGGTACACCAATCTGTCTATCGTACCTGTGGGCATGATCACAGCGCACAAAATACGTCAGTACGAAATATGTACCGAGTATGTAAGGCGGTAAGCGTAAACATAACATAAGCATAAGAGATACGGATAATCATGGAAAGAGATCTAGAGACAACTTGAAACTCTGAACGAGGCCACTGAGGGCGACCATGATCATAACATAAATGTAAATGTATCCCCGTAAAATCATTCCTCACTGTGGAGGCATATATCATATCATATAACAATAATAAATCCCTCTGTGGGGTGAGCTCATCATCGTTATCCTCTGACTATCATTATTGTCGCTACGTTTATCATTATTTGATCATTGGGCCAAAGAAGTAAAAGTACAAGGAAACGTCTTGTTATGAATTATTCACGAATCCAAAGTCTCTTATGAGATATGATCGACACAACTTTTATCGGAAAGAGTGTGCCATCGAGAGGTTCGTCACCTTGGAGCAATAGACAAGAAGATAAGGATTAACTAAATTAGAGGAAGACAATCAACTCAACTTTGATGTGAAGAGTACCATAACTAATATCATTCTTCATTCGATAAACAAGAGGGACACGAAATATGAAAGGTGCTTCAATACAAGCTACTCATGAGAAAAGGGTAAACTTAACCATTTTGAGACATAATCGACGCAAGTTGAACGAAAAGTCTTTTAATCGATAGCCAAAAGGAGATGTGGAACATAATTTGGTACGAGTCATAGATGAGTATGTATCAGCTCAATTATCATGGAACGCGATCGATCCAAGTTAGCGGAACAATTTTTCAATGAAAGGTCATTTGAATTCTAGTCATGCCACAAAGAGAATAGAAAGCCCTACATACCTCGTCGATGGAGTTATATATGTTTCCCGAGTCCTCGAACGCCTTACGAACGATATCCTACATAATACGGACTATTCAAGATCAAAACCAAGGTCATAGCTTATAGAAATCTTCATTTAGACATTTAATCGAGCAACTCATGGGCATGAATTTATAGGCCCTTTTGTAGCGAAATTTTCCCGTAAAACGCTACCAAATTCTACTTTTCTACTTCTCCTCTTCAATATGATCCCATCCATATCACCATAACTCCAAACAACACAACAATATCATACAAAACAGCCCAACAAATAAGCTAAGTTCATGAAAGTTTCATAAGAATATAGAAGAGCTTGTTCTATGGGGTTTTTCACTAATTTCTATGATCAATTACTTGTAGAAGTTCAAAGAGATCAAAAGGAAGTTAAAATATACCTTAGATCATGAAAATCACTTCAAACCCCAAGTTACTTCAAAGCAAGGTTTTCCTCCAAAAGGCGAAATAGTGAAGAAATCACAATTTCGAAGTTGTCATGTTGTTCTTCATGTTAAAGTTGATATATTTGCTCTTGGTTTGGATTGAGACTGATGGAGGATTAATTGGAGAGGGTTTGAGGGTTTTCTAGGTTGGGGATGGTGAGAAAATGGAAGAAAAATTCGTGCAAGGGCCTATATATACTTGGGCAAATTTAAAGCAGCAAACTGTTCCGTGACAGTTTATGTCCCTGAACGGAAACGCGAATATCTCTCTACTCCGATATTGTCTCGACGAATGGTAAAATGTTCTGGAAACTAGACTCGTATACCTTCGATTTGGTAGGTGGGTCACCCCGTAACTCCAAGTAGATTGAGAGAAAAGCTCCGAGACATCTGACCCAAATTTCAGTGAAATTTACAAGCTTAACTTGCGACGCCCTTTGTCGACTTTCGTATTACAACTCATTTGACTTCCAAACTTAACAAGAGCCCATTTTACAATTCAAATACTTCATATCATTACTTACTTAGCATGTGGAGCATTCCTAATCTCACCCAAAAGTACAAGTTATCGTATTCCAACCTGCCGACTTTTGACTAAACTCGTGCTTCTTTGATTCATTCACCCTCCAAATCTTCCGCTACTTACTAATATTATTTAGAGACTCTTGTAACCATTTTTATTAATAATTTATCCTCAACATAATTTCTTTTGAACTTGCGTAGACTAACTCATGATGTGACTTTAACGTGCAAAAAAAAAAAAAATCCGGGGTGTAACAGAGAAGTTGGTAAAATCGTTCCTTTTTTGCGTAATATAAGCAGCAAATCAACAGGTAATGTGAGTTATGAGACAAGGAGCGAAGAGCTTCAGAAGAGAGGAGATGAACATAAGAGTCTGAAAATGTTTGAATGAAGAGATGAAAGAACCTTATATAGGCATGGGACTGTGACGGTTACAATTCCCCAGCCAACCGGGGAGCGCCACGTGCCCCATCATTAATGAGGAATGACTTGAGGCGACGTGCGTTGCGGCGGTTGTCAGAGTAGCCATCCGGAATAAGACACGTGGCCGATGAAAAGGGGGACGTGACGCAACTGTTCCCGCCAAAATGAGAAGATGGCAACGGACAAACGGAGTCGCCGATTTCTGGACTTATCCACTTCCCGTTACTCCGATAAACTTGCGGTCCGGGAAGCGTGGGGACTATCTGTATACGGTAAAACTCGGATATATGTTAAACCGGTAAGACCAAAGACCGAAGGAGGAAAGGAACAAGAACGTGCACAGGGCTTCCATTCTGAACCGGAGGAATGTTTGGACCGGAGCAAAGGAAGGGCATCATTTGGTCCGGTTCCCCCATGACCAAGTTGGTCGTTCCCGTTGGTCCGTTTGGTCTAGGCCGTTAGTTCGTTTGATCGTGGCCGTTGGTCAGGGAGATCCGTCGCGCGGCTGCCATGCGTCGATAACGTCCTGCCATGTTCAACTGTCAATCGTACGAGTGTCAGATCGTACAGTCAACCTAACCCAACCTAATCCAACTCAGAGCTTTTTCTTTATTATTTTATTTTTCATGTTGTATGAAGTCCATGGGGCAATACTATAAATAATGGGCATTTTCCTCCTTTTAGAGTGTTGGTTTCCTCATATCAAGAACTTTTTGTAATAGCAAAAATATATAAGATCTCTCTCTCAAATATTTGGTTTCGGCCCATGTTGGTTGTGTTTATCTTTTACATTTCTTCAATCAAGTATCACTCATATATTAGTAAACATACAAGTCTATAGCAAACCACCGATTATCAGTTGATTCTTCATAGTATATTTATATATTTCTTCTCTCTATCAAATAGGTTCAAGGCATAATCACATATCCTATACCTCACCCACAAATTTAATTAATTATCCAAAACCGGGGTAAACATATTGTTAATTCTTTTTTCTTCATTTTACTACCCAAATTCTCAAAGTCCTTACTTCTTCCTATTGGGGGTTGAGTTCTCGTGTTGAAGAAATCAAAGAGTGCTATTATCTAATTTCATACCAAATTAAACATGAAAAATCAATCATGACAGACACATTATCAGAGGTGGAGCCAGGATTTGAAGCTTGTGGGTTCGAGATTCTAATTTGCTTAAGATATTGAGTTCTAAAGTAACAATTTACACATATTCAATGAATTTTTCAAAGCAAATACAGAGTTTGAGGAAAGGTTACTAGGTTGGCCGAACCCACAAGTCTTACGCTAGCTTCGCCCTTGAAGACATATACAAAAGATCAGGTAAACTTAACAAAGTTATTTGTTATCCATAATATTATACTTTTGACACAATTACTAACATCATCACATTACAAATTTGACAAAAAACAAACGAACATTAATTGCTATTTACATAATAAAGATGCCAATAGTGCTAGAAAGCCGGTAGATCATTCATGTAAGGTCATTTATACTTACGAAGTAAAACATAATCACCTGCATATGTATGTATAATTATATGCATGCATGTGCATGTATACGTACATATATTCACATACATTACATTTTTTTTTAAGGCCAAACGCATAGACAGTCCCGTAAACTTGTACTTATTTTTTCCATCTAGACACCTTATCTATGCATATGTCCTATTGAACACTTAAAAGTTAATTAAAAGTGTATCATTTAAGCACTAGTTGATGAAATAGTCAACAACATAAACTGCGTCCAGCTCACACGCGTGACGTGGCAAACTAGCCAATGAAAAGAGAACACGTGGTCCTTTAATTACAAAATAATCAATTAAAAAAAGTTTTTATTTGATAAGGAAAAACAGAAATATACTTAGAGCCGGTTTGGATTGGCTTATAAGTTGCTTATAAGCTATTTTCAGCTTTTTTGAGTGTTTAACTGGCCAACTTAAAATCATTTTGTACTTAAAATAAGCTCAAAAAAATAATTGAGCCCGTTTGACTTAACTTATCTAAAGCAGCTTATAAGCTGAAAACAACTTATAAGCTAAAAAAAATAAGCTAGACTACCCCAACTAATTTTTTTTCAGCTTATAAGCGGTAAACCACATAAGCCCATCCAAACAGACTCTTATAATCCCCACTGCCCACCCCCATTCTGCTTCTTCCTAAAAAATAGATTCGAAGTCTCTTTCCACTGCATCGGACCTTTTGCCGCCAACTCCGCTACCGACATAGCCTCATGAGAATCATGAAATTTTTAAAATTTTAAAGTGCATCTGAAACAACATTTCTAGTTCACAATAACTGTTAACAGATCGAGAAAAAAAATTATTTAACGAGAGAGTACCTTGCAATGGCGAACGTAACAACTACAGTGGTGTTTGGTCTAACAACCAACGGTGGTGGTTACTGGTTGGGTATGGGATAAATTGGAGGTGTGGAAATAGGTCTTTTTTGAAATGGAGGCATATCTGAATTGTGAGCTTGATGTTTGTCACTATTCGTTTCAGGTATATGTGATGCTGAAGTAGACATTTTTTTCTCCATTAAAGCAAAGTTCATACCTTGAATTCATTAACCAATCCGTAAAGAAAAATGAAGATTATGAATAAAATGTAAAAGATGGATATAATTAAAGTGGGTAAGAAGATGTGCTCGGTTGTGGTGGAGGGCCGGGAGATATTGGCTCTGGTGGTCAAAGGGGGAAGCAGAGGTACCTGAGCATATGCCAAGGAGGAGAAAGTAATAAATTTACTTGTATTTTTTTGTTTTTTTTTTTCTCATGCTGACTCGTGTCCTATATCAATGTCTTATATTCACGCTCTTGAAGGTCACGTGACACGCACTTCCCCATTTTACTAATTTGTGTTTAAACGGTACATTTCTAATTAACTTCAAGTGTTCAATAGGATATATGCTTAGATAAGGTATCTAGCTGGAAAATAAAGACAAGTTTAAGGGGTTGGCTATGCATTTGACCTTTTTTTTTAAAATAAAATATATTTACATCTACGTAGAAGTAAAATTATCTTTGGGAACAATATTGCGAATGGTGAAATATATGTTGCATCGACATTGAAAAGTAAATATAATGTAATCAACTATTAATTTTCTCTATCACTAATTACTACTTCTTTACATGTACACATCATGAAATTGACAACGATCTACCAGACATCCTAAAGAGCATGTAGTTGATCAAATTTCTGAACAACTTTCACAAAACAATACTCTTCATTCGACAAAAACTTTTTGATATGTATGCGGTGGTGAAAAAAAGAGAAGATGATGCAGCTTCTTAAAGACAAGGCATAAACTTTAAGACATGAAGCATTTACAATGATAGTCGATGATGCTCACACACACACACACACACACATATATATATATATATATATATATATATATATATAACACATAATGATAAACCAACAAATAAATTTTTAATCAAATAAGAATATTTGATACCAATTTTAATTGGCTGTGTAAAACTACAAACTACAATGGTGATGGAAGTAGAAAACAGTACAACTAAAGAACCATCTTTTCATTTCAGATTTGAACTTTGATTGTTCATCTTTGTTGTTTAGACGATATCCAATTATTTAGACATCAACAAGTAAGACACCATATCAGTGGTGGAGCCACAACTCGGCAAGGTGTTCAACCGAACACCCTTCGCCGAAAAATCATACTGTATAGACATGTCAATTATTACGTATTACAGACATATATTACATATTGAACGCCCTTTATATATAGATTATATAAATTCGAACACCCTTGACAAAATTTCTAGCTCCGCCATTGCACCATATGATGATCCGTATGGATCTTTCATAGAAACTTATACGAGTACTTTATTTTGCATATGAAGTTATTTACTATTTTTTTAACAATATTTATTTTATTATATAACATTACCTACTACAAAATTTAGCATAGTTGCACGTGCCGAGAAACTAGTATATATATATGAGGGAGAGAAAGAGATCTTTTTAGAGCAAATGAGATTGAAATATCTACTAGCAAGATATGTCTAATCCTCTTACTGATTGCTTCTTTTCTGAGCTGATGCCTCTATCTATCAAGAAATGCCTAGTCCAGCAAGACATGTTCTACTTTTTTTTTTTTTTATCGATTATCTTCAAACAGACCTTTGTTTATCTGATTTTGACTAATAAATTTATTAGATCTCACACCTTTAAAATTAATTAAGAACTACATTCTTAATTATCAATCTTTTTTCTTCTAAAGTTGCACAATGTTTAAATTTATTTCCTATTCACTGCATTTTTTTTTTCTGAATTTGTAAATATATCACTTTTTTTTTTAACCAATTATCTCTAATAAGTTTTTTTTTTTTGTTTTTGGTTGTATAGAGTTAAATATATAATCCAATTGGAAGGACACAACTGAATACTTGACACTTGAAGATTGATGGACTTATTACGAATGCGGGTATATATCGAAATTTTACATGACATTCTGTCTGTTACTCTCATTAATTATTTTTAGAGAATTTATCATAAATTTTTTATGTCAGTATTATAATCGTAATGTTTATCTGGATTTATCCTGTTATGTTTGCTGCTTTCATTAGGTACTTTTTTGAGAATTTGTCGTAATGTTTTTTTTTTTGGTCCATAGACCCGTATTTGTCTGGATTTTACCTAGATTTACTCTGCTACGACTGCTTTCATTAAGTACTTCAGGAATTTATCAGAATACTTTTTGTCTGTATTACAATTAGAATGCTTATATGGATTATACCTAAATTCCCTATGCTACCCGACCCGTTAAGTACTTTTTTCAAAAATTTATCATAATGTATTTTTGTCGATATTATAATCAAAATGCTTATTTGAATTATACCTAAATTCTCTATTTTACCCGGTAAGTACTTTTTCGAGAATTTATTGTAATATATTTTTGTCGGTATTACAATTCTTTAAACACCATGCAAGTTTTTATTTTCACTTTACTCAATCATTACCGCAATGTAATTATCCTTCTCCAATGAATCTTGCTTCAATCACAGTTTTCATCTTATTCTCGAGAACGTTTTTCTATACAGAAACAGAAGTAGCGAAGGATGAAATATCTGTTGGACTAAAACGGCGCAAAGATGCTCTTAACATGATGTGATATTGTCCGCTTTGGGCCAAGTCCGCACGGTTTTCCCCAAAAGGCCATCATTAAGAGTATCCAACTCCATATAAATAGCTCCCTTTTCTTTTCAGCTATCAATGTGGTACTTTGTTCGCACACCCAACAATCTCCCCCTCGAACTAAGTTCCACGTGGCTCATTATCATACCACGGGTCAGAGATTCAACATGTATGTGTGCCACCCACACTATCAGAGTATTTACGGTCATCGAAGCCAAAGACTGTGAATGCGTCTTCAAAGCTACGAATAAAAGTCGCAAACCGGCCCATAGACGGGCAAAGGCACTAAGCCTGGCCCCACGCCACACTCCGCCATCTTCTTACTTGTCCCGCCAAACCATTGGCTCTGATACCAGTTGTTGGACTAAAACGACCCAAAGATGCTCTTAACATGATGTGATATTGTCCGCTTTGGGCCAAGCCCGCACGGTTTTCCCCAAAAGGCCTCACATCATTAAGAGTATCCAACTCCTTATAAATAGCTCCCTTTTCTTTTCAGCTATCAATGTGGCACTTTGTTCGCACACCCAACAATATCACTTTTTGTTATATCAGTCAAAGTTTCTTACAATGATGATGTAAATAATATACTATATTTGTACAAACAAAATGCTCAACCAATGCCTTGTGTTCCAAAAAGTCCACTAATCTTTTTAACTTTTTGATCTTCTCAATCATTATGTACGCTTATACGGGCAAAACCCAGGGCAAGGTAATCCTCGATTTCCCGACATGGAAGTTAAGCTCATGATGATAATCGCCAGGTCGAACGAGTCCCAATCGGGGTTAAATTCAAACGTTGGATCGTAGCAGGACCAAGCGCACATGGTCCCGTGTCGTTGAGTCCGATTGGAACTAGATACCGAGACAGGATGAGAAGGTGGTTAACCATGATAAGTGATGGTCCGAAATATCTGCCATCAACCGGATATGTCGGCGCCGATCTCGCTCGTCATTAACTGAAGATTTTATACCTTATTTAGACTTGTACTAGGGTTAAGACTCCTCTACTATATAAAGAGGAGGACCCCCTCTTTCTTTGACAATTCTTTTTCATACGCACAAACATACTGAGCAATACAATTTGATTCTAAGTGTTCATCTATCTTTCTGAGTGTTCTATCATTGTTCATTACTTAATCACTGTAGCACGAGCCCAGTTCTCAGGACCCGAGCCTTTGGATCGATCGCTTCCCAAGATCTATCGTTGTTTTGCTATGGTTTGCTTATTTTTACTCCCATTTGCTTTACTACTTATTGTTTAACAGTCATTCGTATTAAATCAAACCGCATAACCTTCGCACCGCGTACAAATTTATTTGTTATCCATTTTAAGGGTAAACAGTTTGGCGCCCACCGTGGAGCCTAGGATAATAGTGGTGGTTTTATACGAATTTCGATAACACATGTTATTTTATGCTTGCTCTTTGAAGTTTGATATCAGGACTATTCATCATGTCAGACTCTCATACCACTATCTCTGACACATAACACCATATAAGCTAGTATGATATATAAAAAAAATAGTTCAGCTTAAATCAGGTACACAATCTCGCTAAGTCAATCAATATCACCCAAGCTACGATCACGATTTTCTGAATGAACATATAGACCAGCTACAAAGTCTACATTGATCTATTTTTACTTTCCATCGGAGACAACCATGCATCGGAAATTTCGAGTCTCTAACACTCGTATTTAATATATTAACGATTTAAACACAAGAACAACATTTATGTACCCTAAATAACTTTTTGTCAATTTTAACTCTCTTCCTGCGGCCCCAATGCATATTTGTGAATCTAAAAAGTAATAAATATAATAAACGTTGTATCTTTTCGAGTACAAAGCTCCTTAAGTCAACCACCATAGGTGTACACACATTCAACTCTTTAATTAGAATGTTCCCCCTTTTTTTTCACTATTAAGTAGCCTCGTCTTTAAAGACTATCACTAATCCCCAATAAGGTCAAGACTCTCGTATCGATCAACTGTACATGTTCAAACAAAAACAACTGTAGCATAACACATGATAGAGCCTTAGTGTGTGTATTAAAATCAACCTTCCATCCTTTTACTAGACACCACAAGGCTCATAACGCCATGATGTAAAAATTAAACTTCACACTTTTAACCTCAGTTGTTTAATCAATATTATCCAGGCATCTTTTTCAACCACAACATATGCTTCTATCGACTGAGAAGATATTCGTATATGTCATTAATGAACATAACAAATAGAGAGCTAAGGAACGTTGTTGAATACCCCAATCCTCTAGTGAATGACAATCACTAATGCATTCTCTATCCAAAAGATATCACCAGAAATTTACACTAACCAAAATAAGTCTTGGTACATGTCTTCAGATTATCCAACCTTTTCTCCTACTACTCAGCGTATCCTGATCACAAGTCTATCTTAGAATAGCATATAACACCCTGTAACTGAAGCCACATATCATGTAATTTAGGAAAAGACAAAAAGATACTTGCCCATCATATGATAAAAATTAAGTCATTTTTCTCTGAGTGAAAAAATCTGCATAGATTTAATGTTCTCCCCAACAAACAGAAATTAAGCACCTCCGGGCTCTATACTTGGTATAGTGACCTCTCAATTACGAAATCTTGTAACTTATAATTTACTTCCTTTGACTTTGCAGTCATTCTATAATTAAAAATAAAAATATACCAGATTAATGACAGCATATCAATACCAAGTTTTAGTCGACCTCCCCATTATATGGTATAATTAGTAGGTTCGCTGAATGAATAGTCAAAAACTTATTACCAACTCATATTCAAAAATTTATTAACAACTCACACTAACCCACTAGTTAGTTATTCAATTCAGGTGCCTCGCGTTAAAGTTAGATACGACCTATATTATCGACGAGGTTGCTTTGTTTGTGGACATACCAATTGAATCCTTTAAACTCATTACAAACTCAATATTAGACTCTATCGAAATGGAAACGGTCTTTTTATGGCAATGAAGCTTAAGGCAAGACGAAGTTATTCAATATGAATCAAAGATAACCTCAAGGTCAATAACGCCATGTTTTTTTTCCCAGCACATAAACGTATCATGACTCTGAACTGTGTCCACACATGTTCGATAGACCGGCCAATAATAGTAGACTCCACCGCGAAATCACAAAGGGTACATCTAAGTATCAACTTTTCTCTTTATCCTCATCTATACTATCATCTCATTAACGTGTTTCTCATCTTCCTTAAGCTTGTGCTTTATCAAAAACAACGTATATTAACAAAACTGTGTGAACTGGTTATTTGTGGCAATCATGTCATTTCTTATTTACTCTAACTTCTTTTATGGTTCATTTATTTTCTTGGTGCGTGATAGTCTTTAATATTCCACGTCTTTCCCTTCAACAACTAATCAAGCCACTATACACTGAGTTTCATGCTAAACATCTTACTATCTTGTTTCAATAATTCTTATACTTAAGTCTTATTCTCGCTCACAATATGGAATTCACCCAGGGACCTACTCCACGAACAAGTTGTGCATCTCATAGGGCCATTATCATGCTCATACTTAATACACTTAAGATATGTAATATTACGCCACAGTCACACTTATGACATCACCATCACGACGTTACTAATAATAGTGAATCGCTTTAACAGGCATTAATCTTAGAGCCATTTAAGCACTTTTCTCAAAATATCTTTCACCATAAAGCCCAACAACTTAGGCATGGGTATGCAATTACACTTCTTACTTTCCCGATACCCTCTTTCTCTTTACCGATAAGACTCATAATATAAAGTTATACCAACAACCCCAGATTTGGATGGTCTCTCTTACACAATTTTTTTTATATCATTTGACCATTTTTTTTATGACTAGGGAACCCGCAGACGCTACCCTTTCATTCAACGATTTCTTAACGTTCAAAATTTTCACTAACTCTTAAACATTCAAAAAAATATTTGGCAGAATTTTCTTTGTAAATATAACTATCCCAAAGTGTACACCGGTCTAATCTCAACTATCAACGCACACAACATTCCATGTACTCAGTATCACTCTCAGTTGCACATATGACGTTAAAACAAAACTTTCGAATCAACCGTGACATCTAGCAGAGGAGGATATGCATGTCCTAGCCGTCTGCGGAATAAGTATTACAATAATTAGACTAGATTCAACTCAACACACGAATAAGGAATGAAAGAAGGGGAACCATCCTAGATGTTCAGTAGCCTCAAGGTCATAAGTATGGGCACTTACATACCCATGAACAAGATTCTACTAAACACTGCTCCATGACCCGGGACTTAAAGCCTAGGCTCTGATACCAACTTTGTCACGTCCCAAAATACCCGCTAGACGTGATTGGCACCCAGCAAACACCACCCGCCAGGCGAACCATATATCATACTCTTAATCATTTACAAAGGCACTAAAAGAAAATAAGTGCAGGTCCAACAACGTTATTAATGATAAAAATGCGAAAGCACACGCTCGCCCCATCACATGGACCTGGCAGACAAAACATATTTTTAAAACGAGTTTTGAAAAGCAAGTACCCAAAGCTTAAAGTCTCACTTACCTCAAATTCACAATTCAAGCACACTTCCCAATAAATCAAAACTGCATTCTCGAGTCTTCGGATTGCCTCAAACTACACAAAAACGGATTTAGACTGGTCAAAACCCTTAGGGTAAACCACTTCTATATTTTTAGAGGCTTAAACGGTTAAAGTCAAATTTTAAAGGACGAAAACGCCCTCTGGTCAATGTGTTCAAAACCCAACAAGACTTATGTTTTCGGAAAGGCCTTAACGAGAGGATTTCAACGATATATAGACGTCTAAAATCCGACGCTATTTTCCCTTTCAAATCAATGATTTTGGTTGAAGAACCCTCGAGCTAAACTTTCTCAATTCCTCAAAATATCCCCATGTTTTCACCATAAAGATTCACCCATAATTATGTAATAAACTTAAATAAAAGATTAGAATCATTACCTTGATGATTTGAGATGAAAGTTCTTATTTTTATCCCCTTTTTTCCTTTCTTTTTCTCCTTTTCTTTTCTTTTCTTTTTTCCACTGGTTTTTCTGCCTCTGTTGCTTGGTCTCTTTTATTTCCTTTCAGCTGTCCACAATTAAACCTCCACGTCTGATGACCATCAGACTTTTGAAGTCTTTAACTTTTTTTTTCTTTTCCTTTTCGTTTTTGGGCTTGGCCCACTAAATTCCTTCTTTTCAAATTTTCTTTTTAATTCCTTTTAGCAAAAATTACCAAACAAACCCTTATTTAAAAAAAATGAGTTATTACAAAGTTCTACGTAATTGAAGGTGACATGAGGTACAACGCCTTGTTTGGGAGACCGTGGATACATAACATGAGGGCAGTACCCTCAACTATGCACTAAGTGTTGAAATTCCTGACCGCAGAGGGAATTAAGACGGTCCACAGTGAGCAATAGGCTGCGAAACAGATGTTCGCGGTCGAGGAAATGCCCCCTGTCTCTAAACCTCTGATACTGAAAGATAGGGAGCCGATATATGGGTAGTTGAGCAAAGGGGAAGATACCAAATGGCAATCACAGGTCCCGGTCCCGGTGTCCTTAGAAGATCGGGAAAAGAAGGCACCTGATGAAGAAATCGACTATGGAGTCCCGAGATCATTCGTGGTACCTGATGATTCAGACGCCACCAAGTCAACGATTGAAGAACTTGAGCAAGTTATACTGTTCATTCATCTACCAGACACGAAGGTATACCTGGGCACAGGGTTAACTCTTAGGAAATTTTTTATTGAATTTCTTAAAATTAACGCCGATTGCTTTGCTTGGTCCCATTTGGATATGACAGGTATCCCATCGGAGGTGAGAACTCACAAGCTGAGTCTGGACTCAAATTTTCCTCCAGTTAAACAAAAAAGAAGGCCACGACCCGAGGTCAAACATGCATTCATCAAAGACGAGGTATCTAAACTCCTTAAAATTAGGATCCATTCGGGAAGTTAAGTACCAGATTGGTTAGCTAATGTAGTGGTTGTACCTAAAAAGGGAAACAAGTTTAGAATGTACATAGATTATAAATATTTAAATAAGGCATGCTCGAAGGATTCGTTTCCTTTGCCCAGCATCGATCGAATGATCGACGCCACAACAGGGCACAAGATGCTAAGTTTTCTCGATGCCTACTCCGGGTATAACCAGATACAGATGGACTCGGAGGACCGAGAAAAAACTTCTTGTGTGACTAGGTTTGGCACATATTATTATAATGTAATGTCTTTTGGCTTAAAAAATGCTGGTGCCACTTATCAACGCTAGTCAACCACATGTTTGAGCAACAAATAGGAAAATCAATGGATATTTATATAGATGACATGGTTGTTAAGTCCTGCGAGCAAAGGACCATTTAAAATATTTGCAGGAAACTTTCGATGTATTGAGGAAATACAACATGAAGCTGAACCTGGAAAAATGTGCCTTCGGCATAGGATCGTGTAAGTTTCTCGGGTTCGTGGTATCGAACCGAGGGATCGAGATCAATTCGGACAAGATAAAAGCAATAGAAGATATCACCGTTATAGACGACATCAAAGGGGTGCAAAGATTGACCGGGCGGATAGTTACACTAAGCCGCTTCATCTCCAGGTCCTCAGATAAATGACATCGATTTTTCTCATTGCTGAAGAAAAAGACCGACTTCGCCTGGACCTTCGAGTGCCAGAAGGCTTTGGGAGAGCTCAAAATGTATTTATCGAGCCCACTTTTGTTGCACACACCAAAGGCAAACGAGCAGTTGTACCTATACTTGGCAGTGTTCCAAATAGTGGTAAGCGGCATCCTAGTTCGAGAAGAGGAAGGTACGCAATACTCGATTTATTATGTGAGCAGGACTTTAGGTGACGCTGAAACCAGGTAACCACAATTAGAAAAACTAGCACTTGCCTTATTGAGTGCATCTAGGAAATTAAAACCGTACTTTCAGTGTCATCCCATATGTGTCGTAACATCATACCCCTGAAGAAATGTTATGCATAAACCCGAACTCTCAGGCCGGTTAGCAAAATGGGCTATCGAGATTAGCGAGTGCGATATTGAATATAAACCCCGAACTGCTATCAAATCCCAAATACTAGCAGACTTCGTGGCCGACTTTACACAGGCCATGATCCCCGAGGTCGATAAAGAATTACTCCTTACCTCGAGGACTAGTTCAGGGGTTTGGAACTTATTCACAGATGAAGCTTCCAATGTGAAGGGGTATGGATTGGGGATCATCGTTAAACCACCCACTGGTGATGTAATAAGGCAATCTATTAGATTTGTTAATTTGACTAATAACGAAGCCGAGTACGAGGCTATGATTGCAGGTATTGAACTAGCTAAAAGCTTGGGGGTCGAAATCATTGAGGCCAAGTGTGATTCCCTCCTCAATCAAGTAAACGGTACGTTTGAAGTCAAGGACGACCGGATGTGAAGATACTTAGAAAAATTATAGGTGGTACTGCATCGATTCAAAGAGTGGACACTGGAGCACATACCTCGAGAACAGAATAATAAGGCCGAAGCCTTGGCAAACTTAGGCTCATCGGTAGAACCTGAAGGATTCAATTCCGGAGCAGAGGTGCAGATGATGAGTTCGGTAATAGAAACCGGTTACGCTAAAATAAACTCGACAAGCTTAACTTGGGATTGGAGAAACAAGTATATAGATTATCTTGAGACGGGGAAGCTGTCGTTCGATCCCAAAGAATCGAGGGCCCTTCGAGCCAAGGCAGCTAGATTTTGCTTGGTCAATGGACAATTATACCGAAGGTCATTTTACGGTCTCATGGCAAGGTGTTTGGGGCCAGGAGAAACCGACTACGCCATGAGAGAGGTTCACTAGAGGACTTGTGGAAACCACTCGGGAGCCAATTCGCTGGTACGCAAGCTGCTAAGACCCGATTACTATTTGAACGAGATAGAGAAAGACACAAAACCCTTCGTTCAAAAATGTAACGAGTGCCAAAGACCCGCTCCTTCGATACCTCAGCCGGGAGAGGAACTTTATCCGGTCCTTTCTCCATGGCCATTCATGAAATGGGGAATGGACATAGTAGGGCCTTTGACCTGGGCTACGGGTAAGGCACACTATATGTTACTTATGACTTATTATTTCTCTAAGTGGGTTGAAGCACAATCATTTGAGAAGGTTAGACAAAAGGAATTCATCGACTTCATATATGACCATATAATCTGTCAGTTCGGGATACCAGCAGAAATTGCATGCGATAACGGGAAACAGTTCATAGGTAGTAAAGCCAACAAGTTCTTTGAAGAATACAAGATCAAAAAGATCTTGTCGACCCCGTATCATCCAAGTGCAAATGGTCAGGCCGAATCAACAAACAAAATTATATTGCAAAACCTGAAGAAGAGATTGACCGGGTCTAAGCACAGGTGGAAGGAGATTTTACCCGAGGTCTTATGGGCATATCGTACAATGGTGAGATCTAGAACTAGGGAAACACCGTTCTCTCTAGTGTACGGAGCTGAGGCACTAATACCCGTCGAGGTCAGTGAACCAAGCTTAAGATTTTAGCACGCCACATAAGCATCAAACCACGAAGCGATGGCCACGTGTCTGAATCTAGTAGATGAAAAAAGAGAAGCCGCCTATGTCTGGTTAGCAGGTCAAAAGCAAAGGATGTAAAGATACTATAACCAGAGGACCAATCTTAGGCATTTCAGGTTGGAGACTTGGTCCTGCGAAAGGTCACACTCCATACTAAGAACTCCAATGATGGGAAATTGGGCCCGAATTGGGAAGGACCGTATAGATTCATTGACATAACCGGGAAAGGCTCCTATCAGCTCGAATCTGAAAATGGAAAACAACTTCCAACTAACTAGAATATGGCGCACCTACAGCGATACTATTGCTAAGGTATGAACAATCTTTGCCTTTCCATTCTTTTTAGACTAACTATGCAGGCATACGTCGAAGTGGACATCAGAAACAGCACAATGGAAGTCGAGAAGTCATAGACTTAGGATTAAAAGCACGTGCTGCACTCTTTTTCCCTTCGACCGGTTTTGTCCCGAATGGGTTTTTCAGCAAGGTTTTTAATGAGGCAGCACCACACAGCGTGCTACTAAAACTAAGAAGACAAGTCAAGAACCGGGGACTGGGGACTGCCCACGTCAGATCAATAGTACTCGAGCCCTCAGACTCGGACTCTAGTACTAGGGGACTATCATACCCTGGGCAAATCGACACCTATTCAAAGCCAAGGCTTGAGCAATAGTATTCCTTTTGTAAGGGCTAAACGATCGATTGAATCGTGCCCGATTAGCTCATTCTCGCCGCAACTACTATTGTAATCTTGTCTTCGGTTCAATCAATAAAGGAAATTTCTCAAAGTATCACTTTAGCTGTTACTATTCCTTTTGCATTAGAATTACATTGTATCGGACCCCCAAGAGGCCGATATATTAAAACCAAAGGTCAAAAGCCCAAATCATTAATGGCTAAAATAAAAAAGTCTTAAAGAATATGGCCTAAAGTATTAAAGACTACAGTCCAAATTATTTAAGACTATGGTCTAAATTAGTATAGACTAAGATCAAAATTATTAGCCAAATTAGTAAAGACTGCAACATAAAACAGCACGGACTATGGCCGAACAAGATCTGAGGCCTTAGGGACCTTTGATTTAAACACATAGTGCAACTCGAAGACGTGCGAGTGTGAAAACATAAAAATAAGAGCTCATACATATTCAATAAACTGCCATCGGTCAAAACTAAGAGACCGCCGATCTCAGAGTTATTTCTAAAACGTTTTACCGAGGCAACAACATTACACATCAGTCTGAATCGAAACCGAATGATTGATTGTTCTAAATCCTAAGTAGACAGGATGAATGAATAAAGCCGAACAAAACTCAGGTATATATATCCAAAATATTTACAAAGCTAGAAAAATGGCCTTGAGCTTAAAAGGGCCTAAAAATTACATATAAACAAAAAGAGGAGTCTAAGGCTTTTAACCCTATTCTTCGTCCGAGCCACCAGAACCTCCGACCGAGTCCGCATCACTGCCCGAATCCTCATGCTGGTACTTAACCTTCACCTCTTTTTCGAGGCTCTTGGCCTCCTCGACCATGGCTGTTATGTCTGCTCCCCCGACTTGGACCTCTTCTAGTGTCTCCCTCCGGATTAAGCATCGTATATATTCAGCCCTGGCGCTGCTCCGATCCTCGGTCAATTCAACATAGGACTTATACTGAGCCAACATCTCATCAACATCAGAGAGTTTCTCAGAGTCCTGGTCAAATTTGCGATTCAGGTCGACTTTTTCGCAGCCAAGAGTGTGACGCTCTATCTCGACCGAAGCAAGCTGTGACCGGAGTTCACTATTAAGCATAGAACATCTACCGGCCTTATTCTCTGGTACCCGAAGCTTCTCCTTGGTCGAGGATAAATCCTTCTTAAGGACATCTCTCTCCGAGGAAAGGTCGTCCGTCCTGCTTTTGAAGGCTTCAAGTTCAGCCTTGAGTCCATCAAGCTCGGACTGGAGCTGGTCGATCCGATTTAATCTCTCCTGGGCCTAAGAAGTAATGGCATTAGCTTCAGCTATTACCTGATTGTTGTAAGCTTCGAAAATCCTTACCTTCTCGGTCAAGAGGTTACGCTCTTCTCGAGCCTTCTCCAAATCTGATTGAAGGATGGAAGGGTCAGGCATGTCCCTAATATACTCCTCTTGTTGCTCGTAGAGTTGTTTGTACAACTCCGTCTGTTGGGTCTGCTCCCGGAGTTTGACCTCGAGACGATCCACCTCCATCCTCAATCGAAAGAAGCTTTCATGATGAAGCACAGAGGCCTAGAGTAAAAGAAGAAGTCAATCATCAGGAAGAAACAAGAACTCAGTACAAAAATCGAAATAAGACGAGGCATACCCGGTTAATAGCTCGCTGGGCCTCGTTAAAGAGGCACGATTCATCGACCTCATTCATCTTCTGCTGGTCCACCTCGGACACCAAAACGCACTGGTAACTGGCCACTCCGACTGGACGGGATAGCATGTTCACATTTGCCGGCACCAGAAATGTAACCTTCTTCACATAGTTAGGATCCACGCTCGGGGCAGGGAATTGCTTCTCTAGCGGAGGTCCAAAGGTAACCTAAATAAAACGGCCCTTCTTGGGATTGTCAGGTGCCCAATCCCAGAATAATACCCTATAGCACCGGCTTTCCCGCTGCCGAACAGGTGGTCAAGGGTTTAGTCGAAAGACTGGGATGGATCTGCCGGTCTCTCTTCTGCACCAACATCTTCGGAATGGGCAGGTGTTTGGCGGGGTGACAACTCCGATTTATGTGTCATTGCCCGGGCCGATATGGATACATCCCCGGTCGGGTGCAGTAAATCTTCCTCGTACGAGGATTGGGCCAGGGTATGAAAGGCATCCTTCGGAATAACAGCAACAAAATATTATTCGAAGCCCCAAGTCAGGGAGAGCACGATAATAGTGTCGTCGGGGACTCCCGTTCCTTGGTCAACAGTTTTCATAATTAATGACGGTGGAGCAGGGTCTTTCGATCTTTTCAGCTCTTGGTTGGTGTTTTCCAAGTCATGGAGGCCCGGATCGATCTCTTCCGAGAATCTTAATGGTTGGACTACAGAGGATAACATAAAGTCCTCGTCTTTGAGCCTACCGGTCTTTTGAAGGGTGCACCTTTTGACCTTGATCACCGTCCTCCTCCTCTTTTTGCCCTCAGCTGGATCATCGAAAGGATCGGGAAACTGTCTTTTCCTCTTTATGAGTTTTTCCTCTTCTGCAGCAGCTTAGCCCTCGAAAGATGAGCCCGATGCCTCAGCATCGGCTCTTCTCCGAAGTCTGGTGGTTTTCAGTAGGCCTGCATAGTAAAAAAAAAGAAGAAAAAAATAGAGAAAAAAGAAGAAAGAGGTGCCCGGTTAGTAAAGATACAATGAGTAGGAAAATAAGGGAGATATTGGCCTAATGTACTCACCGTGATGAAGAGCCTCCCATCGGGTTTTTGAAACTAGCCGCCACTTGCGCTCGAAATAAGTAAGCTGGCTACAAAAGCTCTCAATCCAAAGGTTCCATTTTGGAACCGCATTAAGAACTTGAGGGCTGGTTGCAAATAAAAGCAAGATTTACGGTCTTAAAATCACGGTATCAGAAAGGTTTTCATTTACTTTGAGGAAAGTTGCACTTACACTTTGGGTTCCACCTCTCAGGAAATGGAAGCTGATCGGAGGGAATGAGGTCCTCAGTCCTCAGACGGATGAACCTGTGTTGCCACTCTCGATCCCTATCTTCGTCGATACATGGAAATGGGGCCTTCCTGGCTCGCCGGGTGAGCTTGATTAATCCACCCCGAAATACTCGAGGACTGTATAATCGGACAAGATGATTGACGGTGAAAAGCTGTTTCGCCTCGGCCGTAAAGTAGCGGAGAAGTGTTACAATTCTCCAAAAGAAAGGGTGAATTTGACCGAGGCATAGGTCATACTTCTTGCAAAATTTTATGGCCACCGAATCGAGGAGGCCAAACATGAAAGGATAAGTGTAAACACTTATTTACCCTTTCACATACGTAGTAATGTCCTCCTCGGGGAATGACGATATCTTTCCCTTTCCAGCCGCAATCTTTTCGGACCCTTTGAGCTTGTCCGGGGTAATGGTGCAAAGATATTTCCATTCTTCTTCACCCCGGTCTCTTTGTGTCGAGGGTTTTTCAACTTTAAAGTCATTGTCTGATGAGTAGGAGCAGGTGGGAATAAAATCTGACATGGGTGGTTCCGATTTAGTAGCCGAGGAAGTTTCCTCGGTACCCGAGGCCGGAGCTACATCTTGAGGATTTTTTTTTGAAGTCTTCGCCATTTTTTTAGAAAATAACAAGGATTGGAGATTGGAAGATGAAGATATGAAGATATGGGGGAGACTAAATGAAGATGCGAAGAAAGTCTGGGCAGAAAGAATGAATATATGAAGATATGAAGATCTGAAGGTTTTGGGAAGGGATTGCACTACGATGGTAAATTGGAAGAGCTTGAAAATAATAGTAAAAAAGTGAAAGTGAAAATTTTGCACTTTTATATAGTGGATCCGAGACCGTTCCATTCTAAAACTGTCAAGGTAGCCTATCAGGGCTTGATGCGTGTCCGGTGTCAGAACGATGTGACTGATGCGACATTTGGACTTATCAACTTGCCTGAAGCTTACAGGGGAAGCAACCAAATCGGACTAATAGTACTCGAGCTCTCATACCTCAGCCTCCAGTACTAGGGTACTATTCGTATACGGGCAAAATTGAGGGCAAGGGTATCCTCGATTTCCAGACATGGAAGTTAAGCTCATGATGATAATCGCCGGGTCGAACGAGTCCCAATCAGGGTCAAAGTCAAACGTTGGATCGTAGTAGGACCGAGCACACATGGTCCCATGTCTTTGAGTCCAATTGGAACTAGATACCGAGACAAGGCGAGAAGGCGGTTAACCATGATAACTGATGTTCCGAAATATCCGCCATCAACCGGATATGTCGGCGCCGATCTCGCTCGTCATTAACTGAAGATTTTATACCTTATTTAGACTTATACTAGGGTTAGGACTCCTCTACTATATAAAGAGGAGGACCCCCTCTTTCTTTGACAGTTCTTTTTCATACGCACAAACATACTGAGCAACACAATTTGATTCTAAGTGTTCACCCATCTTTCTAAGTGTTCTATCATTGTTCATTACTTAATCACTGTAGCACGAGCCCGGTTCTCAGGACCCGAGCCTTTGGATCGATCGCTTCCCACGATTCATTGTTGTTTTTTGCTGTGGGTTGCTTATTTTTACTCGCATTTGCTTTACTACTTATTGTTTAACAGTCATTCGTATTAAATCAAACCGCATATCCTTCGCACCACGTACAAATTTAATTGTTATCCATTTTAAGGGTAAACACTTAATCAGCCTAATATTTTACCCTCAAAAGAAATATTCCAATTGAAGCATTCTGCTTGATATGAATCCATAAAGTCTTTTTTGATTGTTCCAGAAGAAATGAAACATGAGATATGATAGCGTTAGGATAGTTATTATATGTCGTCCACCCATCGATAGATGTAAAAACACATTGTGTGTAATAAAATCAATTTCTAACATTTCAGGCACAATAGGACAGTGCTTTAGCACTAACACGTGGCAGCCTTTATGATGGTGCTTCAGTATTCAAATATACTAGAGAAAAGACATGTTTTAACCCCTGAATTTGACACGAAAATTCACTTTAACAACTAAACTTAACTTTTATTTATTTAGCCCCCTTAACAACTTACGTTTCAATTATTTTCCACCCCAAATGCTGACGTGGCAAAAAAAAAACAAAAAACTAATAACTAAGAGAGTGAAAAAATAAAAAAGTGGACCCGCTCATATATATATTATTATAAATTAAAAAATAAAATAAAGGTTATACAATTAAAATATAAAATAAACATTATACAATTAAAAATAAAATAAAAATAAAAACCATCTTCTTCACAATCCCCTCCCACTTCACAACCCCACCCACCATCTTCTTCCCACTCCACAGCCCCGCTAGCCCCCCCGCCACAGCCCCCCCCCCCCCCCCCGCCACAGTCCCCCCCCGCCACTGCCCCGTCCTCTCCCCCGCCACAGCCCCCCCCCCCCTCCGGGGCCCCCAGTTGCTTCTTTTTCTTCTTCTTCTTCTTCTTCTTCTTCTTCTTCTTCTTCTTCTTCTTCAATCCATAGCCCCCCCTCCCCCCCCCCCCCCCGGTGCTGCTTCTTCTTCTCCGTCACAAATCCCTCTTTCTCTCCATATTCTCATCATTCTTTTCTCTTCATTTTCATCATTTTTTGGTTTCTTGATTTTGATTTTGATTTTGATTTTCTTTCAAAAATAAATTTATGGAAGAAATGGATTTTGCTAATAATAATACTAATAATGGCCAACAATAACAACCAAAACAACCAATTTGGACGAATTTAAGTGTAAGTGGGACTAATTTGAGAAGGAGTTGGATGAAATTTGTTGGGGGAGATGATGGTGGTGGTTGTGGATGTGGGTTAAAGATGGTGGTTCTTGATTTTGATTTTGATTTTCTTTCAAAAATAAAGTTATGGAAGCAATGGGTTTGCTAATAATAATGCTAATAATAGCCAACAATAACAACCAAAACAACCAATTTGGACGAATTGAAGTGTAAGTGGGACTAATTTGAGAAGGAGTTGGATGAAATTTGTTGGGGGAGATGATGGTGGTGGTTGTGGATGTGGGTTAAAGATGGTGGTGGTGTTTTTTTTTTTTTTGGATTGATAATAATAATGATTTTTTTTTGCGGTGGTGGCAGCGGAGGCGGTGGTGGCGGTGGCAGCGGCGGTGGCGGTAGCAGCGGCGTAGTGGTTGTTAAAAGTAGGGTGAGGATGAGTAGAAAGAACAAGAAAGAGAAAGAGAAAAAATAATAAAAGAAAAACAAAAAAATGAAGTGTTTGTAATTTTGACATGGCAATGATGTGGCAACGACGTGGCAATGATGTGGCATTGACGTGGCAATGACGTGGCGCGAGTGTAATACACCTCCCATTGTGAGAGTGGTATTATTTTTTTAGGGTGGAAAATAATTGAAACGTAAGTTGTTAAGGAGGTAAATAAATAAAAGTTAAGTTTAATTGCTAAAGTGAGTTTTCGTGCCAAATTCAAAAGTTAAAACATGTCTTTTCTCAATATACTACGACTAGAAGCTATCGCTTTGATATGTCAACATCATTGTCCCATTCTTTACTTGCTAAAAGAAGACAAATTAGTATTTGAAAAGGATAACTATTATCAACTTTTGCTATTTTTTAGGAAAAACTTATTAAATGCTATCAACTCTTTCTCTATTACTGATATGTCATTATAAATACTCTTTTAGTTCATGCAGAAACTTATCAGGGGATAGTTATAATATAATTGATCTAGATTTTTGAGTGATGGAAGTGATAGTGGCAAGCTCTCAAGGACTTTCTGCAACAGCTTATTGAATTCCAGAATTAAGCTCTCAAGGACTTTCTCCTTGGCTATCTCTATTTTGAATTTTCTGAGATTTTCTCTCTTGTTTGGAGAATCCCCTTAGTAGAGAAGGTATGCATAGCTGATTTTCTAGTTTATTATAATTTTTCAAATAATCGAAAAATGTGTGACACTGGGTCAGAGTTTTGTGAACGAGAGGCTTCCTTACTAAAAATAGAATAGATATGTTGAAGTTCCACTAGTCGATGAAAGAACATGTATGATATCAGTTCGTTCTAATAGATGCACGAGAAAAAATTGAAGGCAATAAAGTAGGTCTCAAATTTTAAAGCATAGTAATTAATAGGCTTAATGCATATGCAGATCCCTAAATTTGTACTTTTTTTTTTTTTTTTTCATTTTCACACCTCAAGTAAGTGTTGTTCCTATTGAACCCTTAAACTCATCTTCAAGTGTGTCTATCAAACCCTCTAAATCTGATTTTTATTAGAAGCAAAAATTAAATTGTGGTAATGAAGGTGAAGTAATATTTTAGACATGTGGTAAGCTATTCTTCAGGTCATGGATGTATCGGTTTCTGCTGGTTCTGCTCTTCCACTGCCAGCTTAATTAAGAACTTACTCTTTTTTTCCCTCTCGATTGCTGCTAATCTTAGCTAAAAGATGGCATAATTAAATTAGAATATATATTAACATGTTACTACATTGAAGATAGAATACTATATAAGTCAGATTGTATTTGATAGACACACTTGAGGACGAGTTCAGGGGTTCAATAGGAACAACACTTAGTTAAGGTGCCAAAATGGAAAAAAGAGACGAGTTCAGGATGTTGCATATGCATTAAGCCTAATTAATAGGAGTAATAGCATGACGTGTGTCATTTGCATGCTTTGCTCACACTATCTCTATGTGAATACAATATACTTGGGTAATTAAGAATTTATTCTTGATATTTATAACAACCCAATAAAAATGTGAAATGTTTATTTACATGAAATATTGTTACCCTTTAGCCGTGGTTAATGGATACACATGCTTATTTCAATTTTATGATTTAACCACTATAAATAACTGTAGGTTAGTGTAAACATCAGGTGCGGAATAATTTTTTTTTTTAAAAAAACTATTTCACACTCGATAATTACACTAAACTAGTGAATGCATAACATATGCTGTTTATAAAATCTTTTATGATATAATCAAGATTAAGTGAAATGTAGTCTCTCATATAGACACCTGAACTTGTCCCTACTGTGTCTCATGGACACTCATTTATGACGTGACACATTAATTTGAAGGTGTCTAGATGATCATTTTGTAAGTTGGAGTGTTTAACCGACACAGTGGAGACGTGTTAAGATGCCTAGATGTACATTCTCAAAGTTGGAGTGTCAAGTTCCCAGCTGAGGCTAAGTTTGAGGGCCTGTTTATGTATTATACAATATTTTTATAGATATCTTTTTAATAATATCATGGAAGCATACAAAATATCATTTAGTTGAAATTATAAATGAGTGTTTTATTTGTGATATGTTCAAATATATTTTTATGTTTAAATCATTCTGAATTTGAAGGTAATCCATAAACAAGATGTATGATTGTTGGTTGTGCATTTTTTGTGCTGGCTAGTGATATATATATGTGTTTGTTAAATCTTTAGTTTTTCATACTTCTATCAAATATGTTCTATTTTGATTTTCTAACATTATTGCATCTCTAATATAAAAAAATGGTTGTGTGGCTTCATATTTAAAACAATTGTGTTTTTCTTTTTGGGAGAATATATGTCCTATCTTGAAAGCAAACAAGCCCTCAATCTAATATTTATTAATTTCCTAATGGGAAAAGGCCAAATATACCCATGTACTGTCATAAATAGTTTAACTATACACCGTGTTTGATTTTCGGCCCAAATATACTCCTTCCTTTACACTTTTGGTTTAAATATATCCCTCCAGTTATACTTTGACGAAAATTTGCTCTTAATTTTCACAGAGAGAAACTCGTCAAACTCAGAATCCAATGGTCGACCCTCAATTTTAAATACCCAATTATTTTAGAAACTCACTCGTTTAACCCGACTCAACCCATCTTCTTTTCCTCTTTTTTGGTCGGAAAACATGGTATTTTCGATAGAGATGTGTGTTTTCGTTCAAGATGGCACTTCAAGGTTGATTTGAAACGTTCTTTGAAACACTTGTTTTCCCATGCCCTCGTCAGCTGCTATAAAATTAAGGGTACACTCATTTGGTACTCTTCTTTGAACGAATTTTACTAGGTAAATACTGCTCTTTTCTTCTTCAATTTACTAGGTTTTGCTTTACTCTACCTTGTTATATTCCATTAATCAATATTCTATTTTTATTTTAACATGATGAACAATAATATTTTCTTAATTACATTTTGATGTTTTAGGTATCTGAACCTAGCCAGAAGCATCCTAGAGTTAAGGCGCTGAAGAACATTCACTTGTCTCTAGCAAGTTGGATGGTTATTGCTTGGTATATTTTTTTCCTTTCTAATAATCTAAAGTGAACTCTGATAATATAATGATCACTTAGCAATAAAGTTTTTAACAATTTATTTTCATGCCATAATATTATCATATATGCAAAAATTAACTAAGAATCGATGTCACGATATATGTATTTTTTTTTTTTTGTAAAATCATTAATAAGAAAAAAAAATCTCTCAGTTTTTCATCAATTTCTTCGCTTTAACAAATTATAAGTTAATTTATTCTAAGGTACCCAATTTACAATATACCAATGAAGAGAGTGACAAAAAATGTGTTAACATATTTCTTTACATATCAGACAATATCATCATCTTTTCAAGGTATGTTTTTTATTTTGCTATTTAGTTTTAACAAACCCTATCATGACAATAGTAAAATTGGTCAAGATATATTTATAGAAATCTTTTTAATAATAACATGGAAGTATACAAAATATCACTTATTTGGAATTATAAAAGAGTGTTTTATCTATAATATGTTATAATATATTTTTATGTTTAATTTATTCTGAATTTGGCAGTAATCCATAAACGAGATATATGATTGTTTGCTGTGCCTGTTTTGTGCTTGACTAGTGATATATTGTGCTTGTTAAATCTTTAGTGATAGACTATGTAATAGTCTACGTAAATATTGTAAATATTCTCTTCCTTATGTATAGTAATTAGGTCCTAACAAAGGCGGCTAACCTTCCGCTCTGGAAACGGCTAGATGCGGTGGTCCTTCAATGGATATACGCCACCGTATCCCATGATATTCTTACCTCTATTCTCGTGGCGGATGATGTTGCAGAGAAGGCTTGGAATCGAGTTGCTCAACTTTTCCAAGATAACAAGCACTCAAGGGCAGCATACCTTGAAACTGAATTCACCACCACAAAAATAGCCGACTTCGGCTCGGTTATGGCCTATTATAATAGGCTCAAGTCTCTCGCGGATCAGCTTGCCAACGTGGGGTCGCCGGTGTCCGACCAACGTATGGTCTTGCGCCTCCTTGCAGGCTTACCGGAGACATATGCACACTTTGTCACCACCATCCAGCAGAAGGATGTGCTGCCTTCTTTCTCTGAAGTGTGCTCCAGACTCAAGCTCGAAGACGCAGCAACCAAGGAACGTGCCCGCGATTCCAGTCCCGCGGCTCTACTTGCTGATAATGACACTCCCTCCCCGCCACCTGGCGGCAACAATAATTCAAATAACCGTCGTGATAATAATCGTGGCAAGAATTCTAACAGGAACAAGGGAAAGGGGAACAACAACAACAACAACAACCGCGGGAAATCCGGCGGCGGCGGACAGACCAGCAACGGCCAGTGGCCGACGGGACAGCCACCGGCAGGGGGCTACTACTAGCCTGCCTGGCCGCCCCAGCAGTGGCCAATGTCCCCCTGCCCGTATCCGACGAGATAGTGGCAGCAGCGTCCCACCACACCGCGGCCCGGCAGCGGCATTCTCGGTGCGGGTCCACGACCTCAATAGGCCTATTCCATGCATGGTCCGACCTATTCTGGGTATACTCCGATAGACGTGGAAGCAGCTATGCACACCCTGTCCATGCATCAATCGGATGATAATTGGTACATGGACACCGGAGCGACTTTCCACATGACTGCCAACTCAGGTACTCTCACGTCTTATTTTAATTTGAGCAATAATTCTGGAATCATTGTTGGTAATGGTAGCACTATTCCAATTCGAGGCTATGGTCATACATCCCTACCCCCACCTAATCCTCAATTACGTCTCTGAAATGTCTTGCATGCTCCAAAACTCATCAAAAACCTTATTTCCGTACGTAAATTCACTAAGGACAATAATGTTTCTGTTGAGTTTGATCCTCTTGGGATTTCTGTGAAGGATTTACCGACGGGGAGCTGCCTAATGAGATGTGAGAGCATTGGGGAATTGTATCCTATCATTTCCACAAAATGTACCACTCCACCATCCACCTTCATTGCCGCATCACCTAGCTTGTGGCATTCCCGACTCGGCCATCCGGGAAATGCTATCCTTATCTCTTCGTAGTAATGCCTTAATTGAATGTAATAGGGCCCGAACTTCTTTTTGTACCTCTTTTCCTTTGGGGAAAAATGTTAAATTTCCATTTTATGATTCATTGTCATTTACTACTATGCCATTTGATATCATTCATAGTGATTTATGGACATCTCCTGTTTTAAGTTCTAATGGGCACCGCTATTATGTTTTCTTTCTTGATGATTATAGTAATTTTCTTTGGACTTTTCCAATCTCTAACAAGTCCCAAGTCTATTCCACTTTTCTATCTTTTAAGGCATTAATACGGACTCAATTTGAAAGAGACATTAAAAACATTCAATGTGATAATGGGCGGGAGTTCGCCAATGGGCATTTTCAATCTTTTTGTGCCTCAATGGTTTAAATTTCCGATTTTCTTGCCCCCATACCTCTCCTCAAAACGGCAAAGCGGAAATAAAAATTAAATTCATTAACAACATAGTGCGCACTCTTCTTGTCCACTCCTCCATGTCCCCCTCTTTTTGGCATCATGCTCTCCAAATGGCCACATACCTCCTTAATGTACTTCCTACCAAAGTCCTTGGGTATAAATCACCAACGCAATAGAGGATATAAATGTTATGATTTATCCACCAACAAAATCATCATCTCAAGGCATGTCATCTTTGAGGAAACTCAATTTCCCTTCTCCAAATTGCACTCACCAACCCCAACTTCTTATGATTTTTTGGACCATGGGATTTCTCCTTATACCCTGCATTTTCTGTCACAGCCTACTCCACCCGTCGTTCCCTCGGTCCAGCCCCTCCCCCCCCACTGCTGCACCTGTGACCACTGCCCAGCAGCCCCTCCCCCCCACTGCTCCACCCGTGACTGCCCAGCAGCCCTTCCCCCCACTACCCAGCGGTCCAACCCTACGGTCACTGCCCAACAGCCCCTACCCCCCACTGCCCCACCCGTGACTGCCCAGCAGCCCACTTGCATGGTCACTAGAAGCCAACATGGGATTTTTAATCCCAAACAACCGTTAAACTTAAATACTTCCAGCACTCCCTCAATCTCGCCTATCCCACGAAATCCTGTTAGTGCTCTAAATGACCACAATTGGAAAGCTGCCATGGTTGATGAATATAATGCTCTAATTAATAATAAGACGTAGGAGTTGGTTCCACGTCCCACTGATGTAAATCTTATTCGTTCTATGTGGATTTTTCGTCATAAAAAGAAATCTGATGGTTCTTTTGAGAGGCACAAAGCCCGTCTTGTCTGTGATGGCAGGTCTCAACAGGTTGGAGTTGACTGCGACGAGACTTTCAGTCCGGTTGTCAAACCGGCTACTATTCGCGCTGTCTTGAGCATTGCACTTGCACACTCTTGGCCCATTCATCAGTTGGACGTCAAGAATTCTTTCCTACACGGTAATCTTAATGAGACTGTTTATATGCATCAGCCTATTGGGTTTAAGGATCCAAAGCATCCCCATCATGTCTGTCTCTTGAAGAAATCGTTGTGCAGACTTAAGCAAGCTCCCCGTGCATGGTTCCAACGCTTTGCAGACTATGTCTCCACTATTGGTTTTTCACATAGTCGATCTGACCACTCTCTCTTTATTTATTGTCGAGGTTTTGACATTGCTTACATTCTGCTATATGTTGATGATATTATTCTCACAGCTTCCTCAGATGCTCTCAGAAAATCCATCATGTGTCTGCTTAGTGCCGAATTTGCTATGAAGGATTTGGGCCCTCTCAGCTATTTTCTGGGTATCGCTGTTACCCGGACTTCACACGGCATATTTCTCTCTCAGAAAAATTATGCTGCAGATATTATAGAGCGTGCGGGCATGACTGCTTGTAAGCCAAGTCAGACACCGGTCGACACCAAAGCCAAACTTGGTGCCACGGCCGGGCCTCCTTGCGATGATCCCACCCAATATCATAAGTTGGCCGGCGCATTGCAGTACCTTACTATCACAAGACCAGACATCTCCTATGCGATTCAACAAGTATGCCTTCACATGCATGATCCAAAGGTTGCACATATGCATGCTCTTAAACGCATAGTCCGATACATTTAAGGTACTATTGAGTTTGGTCTCCATCTGTACAAATCCTCCATTACCTCTCTTGTTTCTTATACAGATGCAGATTGGGGTGGTTGTCCAGACACTCGCCGATCCACATCCGGTTACTGTGTTTTCCTTGGCGATAATCTCCTCTCATGGTCATCCAAACGGCAACCTACTATGTCTAAGTCGAGTGCCGAGGCCGAATACCGTGGCGTCGCTAATGTCGTCTCTGAGTCCTTTTGGCTTCGCAACCTTCTTTTGGAGCTCCGTTGTCCCATCCGGACAGCTACATTGGTTTATTGTGATAATGTTAGTGCCATATACCTATCAAGTAATCCAGTTCAGCACCAACACACTAAACATATTGAGATGGACATACATTTCGTATGTGAGAAAGTTGCCCGTGGAGAAGTTCGTGTTCTTCACGTCCCGTCCCGTTACCAGATCGCAGATATCTTCACTAAAGGTCTTCCGCGCGTGCTCTTTGATGATTTCAGGGACAGTCTAAGCGTACGACAACCTCCCGCTTCAATTGCGGGGGTGTGATAGACTATGTAATAGTCTACGTAAATATTGTAAATATTCTCTTCCTCATGTATAGTAATTAGGTCCTATAATTTAGCCTAGTATCATTCTGATAGTAAGATACCTACTTTGTATATAATGACTTTCATACATCAATACAGATCACGGATTGATTTCCTACATTTAGTTTTTCATACTTCTATCAGTATATATTGTATTCTGATTTCTAGCATTATTGCATCTTCAATAAAAAAAGAGTTGTCATTTGGCTTCATATTTGAAAAAGATGTTTTTTTTTCTTTTGTGGAAAATTTATGTCCTATCTTGAAGCAAATATAGGTGGATCTCATACATGATCTATAGAATTGTTTTATATCAACTACTTTCGATATAATATGCTTTGGAAACTTAATTATTTTCCCACATTATAACCTAAGATTAAATATATTTAATATCCCGATATAAAGGGACTGTATATCCAGACTTTCACAACTCATAAAATAGTATCAAAAAAATATGGGCTTCCTAAAATTAGTCTGCCTACTTCTTCTTATTGTTGCTGCTCCACTTAGAAGGAGACATAATGAGAGGATCGTCTATTACACCAATAAAGAAAGTGATAACAAAAATGTCAACATATTTCTTTACAAATCATACAATATATCATCATTTTTTCAAGATATGTCTTTTTATTTTCCTATTTAGTTAAAAAAAATCCCACCATGACTATAGTAAAATAGGTTAAGATACTTTTTCTAGAAATCATTTTAATAATATCATGGAAGTATACAAAGTATCACTTATTTTGAATTATAAAAAAGTGTTTTATCTGTGATATGTTCAAATATATTTTTATGTATTCTGAATTTGACAGTAATACATAAACTAGATATATGATTGTTGGTTGTGCATGTTTTGTGCTTGGCTAGTGATATATATGTGCTTGTTACATCTTTAGTTTTTCGAACTTATATCAGTATATATTGTATTCTGATTTTCTAACATTATTTCATCTTCTATATAAAAAAAGTTGTTGTTTGGGTCCATATTTAAAACAATTGTTTTTTCTTTTTGGGAAATTTATGTCCTATCTTGAAAGCAAGTATAAGTGGATCTCATACATGATATATAGAATTGTTTTATATCAACTGCTTTCAATATAATATGCTTTGGAAACTTAATTATTTTCCACATTATAACCTAAGATTAAATATATTAAATACTCCATATATAAAGGGACTGTATATCCAAACTTTCACAACTCATAAAATAGTATTAAAGAAATACGGGCTTCCTAAAATTAATCTGCATGCTTCTTCTTATTGTTGCTGCTCCGCTTAGAAGGAAACATAATGAGAGGATCGTCTACTACACCAAAAAAGGGAGTGATAGAAAATGTGTCAACATATTTCTTTATGTTGGGGTCCAAACAATCAGAACGTCATGCGGAAGCTAATAATTGCGAACCTTGAATGACTATAAATCAGACGACAAAGAAAATATCGAATGGTGGCTGCTACTGTGTTGTGTTATATGAGAAGGATTCTTCAATTTATAGAGATCCAAAACCTTTTCCTCCAAGAAAAGGACTAGACAAATATGGAAGAAAATTAGTTTTTTCTTTCGGGAAAGTAAAGCGATTATAGTTATACTTTAACTTTTCTTTTAGAGAAAAGTAAAATTCAATTATGGTAAGAAAATCCGGGCAAAAACCTAACACTTTACATATCATACAATATCATCATCTTTTCAAGGCATGTCTTTTTATTTTCCTATTTGGTTCAACAAAATCCCATCATGACTATAGTAAAATAGGTGAAGATATTTTTATAGAATTTTTTTTAATAATATCATGGAAGTATACAAAATATCACGTATTTGGAACAATAAAAGAGTGTTTTATTTGTGATATTTTCAAATGTATTTTTATGCTAAATTATTCTGAATTTGACAGTAATCCATAACGAGATATATGATTGTTGATTGTGCATGTTTTGTGCTTGGCTAGTGATATATTGTGCTTTTTTATAACATTATTGCATCTTCTATATAAAATAAGTTTGTGTTTGACTTCATATTTAAAGCAATTGTTTTTTTCTTTTTGGGAAAATTTATGTCCTATCTTGAAAGCAAATATAGGTGGATCTCATACATGATTTATAGAATTGTTTTATATCAACTACTTTCGATATAATATGCTTTGGAAACTTAATTATTTTGCCACATTATAACCTAAGATTAAATATATTTAATATTCCTGATATAAAGGGACTGTATATCCAGACTTTCACAACTCATAAAATAGTATCAAAGAAATATGGGCATCCTAAAATTAATCTGCGTGCTTCTTGTTATTGTTGCTGCTCCTCTTAGAAGGAGACATAATGAGAGGATTGTCTATTACACCTATGTCAACATATTCCTTTACATATCATACCATACGATATCATCATATTTTCTAGGTATGCCTTTTTATTTTCCTAATTAGTTTTAAAAAATTCCATCATGACTATAGTAAAATAGGGCAAGATATTTTTATAGAATTCTTTTTAATAATATCATGGAAGTATACAAAATATCACTTATTTGGAATTATAAAAGAGTGTTTTATCTTTGATATGCTCAACTATATTTTATGTTAAATTATTTCGAATTTGACAGTAATCCATAAACGAGATATATGATTGTTGGTTGTGCATGTTTTGTGCTTGGCTAGTGATATATACGTGCTTGTTAAATCTTTAGTGCTTGTTAAATCTTTAGTTTTTCATACTTCTATCAGTATATATTGTATTCTTATTTTCATACATTATTGCATCTTCTATGTAACAAATGTTGTTGTTTGGCTTCATAATTAAAACATTGTTTTTTCTTTTTGGAAAAAATTATATGTAACGACCCGTTTGGTCGTTATAGTCTTTCCGGCACTTTCACCCCTTTCTGAGCTTGGTTAGCTCACTTTTGACCAGAGGGGACCGTTGACACGCTTGCCAAGGTGTCTAGATTTAATTCGGGCGACCTTTTGTGAAATTTGGGCTTAAAGCGAAAAATAGTAGCCTCAAAGTTGACTTTTGGGTAGACGGACCTTTTTCGAAACTCCGTCGATTCCGAGAGGTCTGTATGGTCGTTTATGTCACACCCCTACCAGGAGTATGACGAGGTCCAACCCGTAGGCCAGGAACCACCTGACTTATCCGTTACTTTGAACATTATAAACCAACTCAAAGAACACCTGCACGCAGAAAAGGCCCAACATAGGAATATCCGATCAATCAACACATATGTACATATGCAGACCGACAAGGTCGCCACAACACAACGTATATCATAAAGTCGGCAAGGCTAACAGTAAAGTATCAGGAGCTCGAAATAAGGCCGACAAGGCCACCAATATTATACAACAATATGAACCGGTGGAGCTATAAAACATCTAACTATACACACACGTCTACGAGCCTTTACATAGAATACAAATGATCGTAAGGACAATACCAAATAGACTGCAGCTCCGAAGTAAGTGCAGTGCTCCTGAGAATCCGTTGATAGAACACCTACGGGTCTGATCCGTCTTCCTACCTACCTGTGGGCATGAGCGCAGCGTCCATAAGAAGGGACGTCAGTGCGAATAATGTACTGAGTATGTAAGGCATGAATAACAACATAATATAGACATGAAAGGTAACATGGAATAAAAGAGATAACCTGTACATCTGGATGCCTCATAAGGCGGATGCCATGCATGCTTAGCCTTTAAAAAAATATATTTTTATACATATACATAGTACCATGCCCGACCATTAAGGCTCGGTGTCATATATATAGTATCATGCCTGGCCATTAAGGCTCGGTGTCATATATATAGTATCATGCCCGGCCATTGAGGCTCGGTGTTATCATTATTAGCCCGCGTCCGAGCCTCCCGCGTCCGGGGCGATATCATAACATGCCCACTGCAGTGGTGTGCACATCTACGTGCCTTTCCCGGCCGACTATAGCACGGCGCGGTGTGAGATAATACATACATACATACACACACATATATATATATATATATATATATATATATATATATATATATATATATATATATATATATATATATATATATATATATATATATAAAGCATGCATGAGAGCCAAATAAGAGCTATAAATACATCGGAGTGACGTAAGGTCTGTAACCTCTGATTATATTATGGAATAATCATCATCGCTCTATCTCACCTTGAAGGAACAATTATTATAAGGCGAGATCAACAACAATGAATAAAAATTGAGAAAATCACGAAAATAACTCAACATTCTCATATTTACATTGAAATCATAAGCTTGGGACTTTTAAATATGAAGTCATCATCATCGTCATAATCATCATAGAAACATTCTCATCTTTAGCATCGTCATTAACATTGTAAAAACTTGTCCGTTGTTGTTGTCATAAAAGCTTATAGAATCATAAATCTTTGACTCGGAAAATAGGGACATTTTGGAAAACATTTATGGATTATCAAGAAAGAAGTCATACCTTGAATCATGAACTCTAACTTTTGAAAGTAATGAGGTTATGAAACATATGTAGGGAATTATAACATAGGAGTTTCTAGAAATAGGACCATCGTCATCATAAAACATATTTATCTTTAGCATCATAAGAACTCTATGGATCATGAATCTCTAGCTTTTGAGAATAAGAATATTCTTGGAAAACATTTATGGATTTAAAGAAAGGGATCATCGGACATTTGGAAAACACCTATTGGATTCATAAGAAAGGAATCATGCCTTTAGAAGAAAGGGATTAGCCTTAACATACCTGGAAGATAATTTCTCGACTTCCAACTTACTTCCTGTCTTGCAATTCCCTTAAGATCATTCGTAGCCTCGTAATCTACATATACGACTATCCATACTATTGTTAGGCTCATCGTCATAAGCTCATCTTAAACCCTTAATTAAAATCCATTTAGAATCTCCCCTATTTATATGCCTAACCCGAAATCACAATCCAATAACCAACAATGACAACAACAATACCAACATCACAACAACATTATCAACACCAATAGGCTCCATAAAACATTCCATACGATGTTTTCTAAGTTTCTCAACTATTCAACTTATTATACAACTATTTAATAACTTTATCTCCGTAAATAAACTAAAATTAATATTAATAAGGAGAGATTCATACCTTATTTTTGTTAAAATAGCGATATCTTCACTATCCACCTTGATTCCGCCGCAAAACCATACTAGAATCACATTTATGCGTTTATCCGAGCTTTGATTAATACTCCGTCACTAGAAAATTGCTTGCTTTTTGATTCCCTCACTCCCTCTTCAAATTTTCTAGAATTTTCTGGGCAAATCTGGTGAAAAAAGAGGGTTCTTACCCTTTTTATAAGGGTCAAATTTGGGCCGGTTCACTGTAGCATGCATTTCTGCTCTGTCAGCCTGATTTGTAACGGTCATAATTCTCTATTTCGATGTCCTATCGAGGAGCGGTTTATTGCGTTAGAAAGTAGACTCGACGAACTTTATTTTAGGCTTTTCAAAATACCTTAAAACTCCCCATATACCTGGAGATATACACCTCCAAAGTTGACCCAAAATTCTGTCTTTAATTCTGCCAACTTTTTTCAAATTTTCAACAAACTTATATTCTTTGATTTGGTAGATCCCGGAATCTTCTAGAACTCCCCCTACATGCTATTTATCATTTATTATACTTGATAATGGTCATGTTCTCGGGTTTCAAGGTTATCCTTCCCGGTTACGACTTACGCGATCGTGATTCATCGTTTATTCTATTGTCACGTACTTCCCATGACTTGTACCTTCCAAACTTCATGGTCGTCTCCAATGCTCCATTACAACAGTGAAGTACGTGATATGCTCATGCTCTGAAAATGCGGGGTGTAACGGTTTAGAACGTGTGTGTATATCTAGTTCGGTTCCCAATGCACTCGGATGCATTTTGGGACTTGGGTTAGGAAGTTGGAATTGAGGTATCGGGGGTTGAATCGGTCAACGAGACCTCCGTTGGGAATTCCAAGGACACGAGCGCATTTGTAGCATGTTTTTATGTGTGTCTGCGTATATGGTTTGTGAGCAGATGACCTTGAGAATTAGTCAAAAATTTGAGTTGAAGTGAGAAACTTGGGAAAGTTTCTGGTGTCAGCACTGAGGCAACGGTACTGCTGAAGCGGTCACCCTACCGCTGAAGTTGTCTTTGCCAATTGGGCATGACTACTGTAGCGGTCAAGGGACCACAGGAGCAGCACCGTAGGAGCGGTAGTACTGTCGCGGAGGCGAGTGATGGACAGTTAGTTCATTAAATGAAGTGTTAAAAGCCCTTAGTCTATCATTTAATACCATTATGAAAATTGTGCTCTTGACAACTATTCTAGTGGATTCTTGGAGGAGATTCTTGGTGGTAAGTCCTCTTAACCTTCTTGCTAATTTATTATTCCTAATCATCTTAGAATCCCTCTTTCCTTATTAGTTCCTTAGTAATGGAAGATTAAAGGTGAGTTTGATGGATTTTTCTATCTAGGCTTTTTAATGATGAAATTAATTGAGTTTATGCTAGAATATGATGTATCTACGGTTGTTAATTATATATCTTCCATTATTAGTGTCGAATTCTTGAATCTAAGAGTTAGGGTTTATACCCAAAGTTAGGGGTTTTGCTTGAATTTTGAAATTGGGCGAATCCTTGAGTTAATTTAGCAATTAGTTGATGGGTTTTGATCACCTAGTGTTGAATTGGATATATTACCTCCGAATTTCCCGTTTTAACCTTGTAGGTCCCGTTTCCCCAAATTCTAGGGTTGGATTTTGACCTAATCTGAATGATAGCAATATAGATGTCGATCTTCATGATTTCGAACCTAGATTGTTAATATGGCTAGACTTTCTTGATCTTGAGGCTCAGCGGAAGGGGAAGGCTAAGGAGTGATTGTTGGTGTATTGATGTATAGCCATCCAGGTAGGTTATGGTTTACCCTTGGTGAGACTTTGTGTAGCGAAGCATATATTTAGATGATATTGTCGGAGACTGCATGTAAACCTTTGGGTATGAAGTTGGGTTGGATATTGTCTTCGGTTGGGTCCTCTTGTGTGATTGGGGTTAGCCACCCCGTTGTGTTGTGACTTAATTGTTCTATTGTTGTTGGCTTGATGCCACGTGATGATAGTAGATATTGGGAACTGTTGTTACATTTTGATTGTGATATTGTAGTACCTTACTTGTGGATGTTGATATGAGGATAGAGTTCTATATGACTGTTGTGGTTCACTTTTTTGCGCGGGTTTAAGGCGCAAGAAGGCTACTACGAACTCGCTAACACTCTTTCGGACTTGTTTTGAAAAAGAGTCGCCACCTAATTTTTAGGAAATTAGGAAAACCAATTTTGAAGGGTTTATTCAAACTCCGTGAAAAAACCTTCGTAATCCAGAGTTCTAGGTAAGGGTTCTTGTAATCCTCTAGGGAAGGTGTTAGGAAACCTAGTATTAAGGATCTGTACTATACAGTTGACCTTCGAATCCCAGTGTATGAGTATTTGTTTAAACTGTTTTTTTTTTATGTTTACTTTCCCTCAAAAAAAGAACTGTCATACATATCATTTTTTTTTTGGAGAAATTTGAATATATTCCCTTTATATATAGGGTATCGTAGTTCGGGATTTATAACATCCGTGTAAAAAATAGTCTCCTTTATGTATAAGGAGTATATGCTTAGAAAGAGAATGTAAAAGCGAGTCTTGGTTTTGTAATTTAAGTCCTTATACTCATACACTTAGCTCGGGTTGGTCCGTATTGGTACGTTCAGACTTATCCGGAATTATGTATTACGAAATGGTTTTATACATTTGTAAAGGTGTTTTTCATACTTAAAAATGAGTATATCTCATCTGTAAATACCCGTTTATTTGGGCCTGTTATAGTCCAAAACAACATCATGTTTTAGGATTCCCCCCTTTTATATTTTTAAGCAAACACATATCTTTGTAATTTTTCATAAAAAGGAACACCTGATTTTTTTGAATTAAGACCGACCCCATTCTTGTCAAAATTTACCAATTGTTTTTAGGTAAAAAAGTATAAGTTGTTTGGGCAATGGGCCCATTTATTAAAAGCTAAGATGAATAATCCATTAATTATGGTAACAACTGATTGAGTTAAATAAGAGCTTAATTTTTGAAAACAACTTTTGCTGCAAATGTAACGGCCATTTGAGTTTTTTCTAAAAAAATTAGTTTGTTGTTTGGAGAAAAAACAGTTTTGCTAAATGCCAATTTTAGTCAGCTATACAAAATAATTACCAAGTCCGTGATTTTTTGAAAACGCGCATGGAGACCTAAAATCGACTAAACGGAGTAAGAACCGTTGTCCTAAGACGTCTAGTTCCAACCATAAGCAATCAGTAAAACAAGAAGGTCATGTAACACAGAGAGGGCTAGTGGCACAAAATGGCGTGGGAGGCTACTCTTGACACTGGACATGGAAAAGGGCAAAAGCCAAGCCACTAGGGAAATTAGTAGACATAAGACGAATGCAATTCTTGGGGGCATGCATCATACACACTAAATGCAGCAGCCAAACAAAATCACAATGTGATAAAAAGGTCTACTCCTTAGAGGTAAAACAGGAAAGTTTTAAAAAATTCAGTGTCACTTAGTTACAGGAGCAGTAGGACCATGCTGAGAACAGGCAAATGACTTATGCCAGCCTAGTTTTAACTCAATGCAAAAAAAAAAGGGGGGGGGGGGGGGGGGGGAATGGGACAAGGCAAGATGCAGCCATGGAGCAACACATACAAACAATGGACAGGTAGGGATTTAGACAACACTTTAAACAGATTTCAACAAGGAAAACAGAGCACCAGGAGCCCTTAGACCCAAAGGTCAAAGAGAGTAAAAGGATCACACAACAACCAGATTGAATAGTTCAAATTGCAGGCCATTTCTCTTTCCCTTCAAGGCATAACCAAACCACTCTTCCCTACCTGAAGCCTCTGTGAGTACCAAGATCACGAGGGGGTGATTTAACTATGAAGGTAAGAGTTTCAGGATCCTAAAAGGGAAACAAGATAGGGTGGGGTCATCACATCCCCATCTCCTTTCTTGAGTCTCCTTTCAGCAAAAAGGGATCTTGGGCTCCACTGGTCATTACCTCCAGCTCATGCCCAGGCTCACATTTTCCTCTCCTAAAACCCTTTCCCCCATCTTAATGTCCTCACCCTAATCATCCAGTGACAACACTAGGGACTTTAGGCAGGCTCACATACACATTCAACCTTGTCACATCTTTCTTCTTAAACAAACTCATTTGGTCCAGGTCTACAGGCTCCTGGTGATTAAAAGTAGTGGTGAATGCTAGAGGGGTAAAATTCTCAGAAGCCATATCAAGCAGTGTCAAACTAACTAGTCCATATAGATTAGATTCAGGTTTTTAGGAAACTGTTGACATCAAATCCAAATATAAGCATTGAGCACACTGATTCTTTTAGTCACAAAGTGGGCAAAATCAAACTAATCAGTCTTCAACCCAAATTGAACCAACAAGAAAACATGGAGGGGGGGGGGGGCACTCTCAGTTTTGAAGAAAGGTAAGTCCATGGAACACAAAAAGAAAATTTAGACTGAAAACAAGCAAAGTGGAAGAAGAGCACAAGCCAGACATATAGTTTTATTCTAAAAAAAGAACTATCACATCCTTTGCTAAGGTTAAATGGCTTTCTAGCCTAAAGTGTAGACACAAACACCTCAATGAAAGCTTCACCAAATTCCAAGCAAGGTCAACCATAAGAAAACCTTAACCTAGTTGACTAGTTTGTTACAACAGTGAGGCTAAACAAGTATTAAAGGGGGGGGGGGGGGGGGGGGGAGGACATTAAACTTCATAGAACAAACAAAGCTTGCACCAAACCACAAAGCTACAAGACTTAACGGTTTTCATAAAAACAAAGAAGCTTACAACCTAAGCTAGTCCTATGGCAGTGAGGACCTATTTATTTTATCATCAAGTTTACCTA